>NC_089656.1:1410000-1477500 GCF_037042795.1 Molothrus aeneus
TCCCAGTGTAAAGCCCAGCTGGTTTTATGATGGTTCCAGCTCAGCTCTGGTGGGGGCAGGTGCTGTGCTGCTCACTTCAATCCAAATGTTGTGTGTCAGGTCACCACAGTTCACTGCAAATGCTGCTGAATTACACCAGAATTTCATTCCTAACCAGAAAATAATTACAAATCCTAGGGCTGCCATGCAGCAGAACTTATGAGAATAAATGTCTTTACTATAAGCCCTACTTAATATATCCTATTATATCTCATGTGTAAGACATGATGTTATTAGGTACTAAAGATCTGTGCTGTCAACTCTCAGACACATGCACAAAACACATCTAAAATTATTAATCAGCAGAAATTATGAAGTTACTCACATTCCTCTTGCACACATTCAGCAGGAGCCAAAGCAGCAACTTTGGTACATTTTTAAACTCATTTCAATCCCAAACTCTATACAATAGGAGCACAATAGTGGAAAGCTGCAGTACAAAAGTCTAAAAGTACAAATGTCACTCCTTCAGAGCAAAACATGGAAAATTAACACAGATAATCCTTCAGTGTCAAAGACTTTTGTTTTTCATTTTACTTTTGCAGGTGCTGTCAACAAAACAGACAATGCAGTATTTAGGCTTCCCTGGGACTACAAGTGACAACAAACTCTACAGCAATTGCCTGCTGCACTCACTCCTAACCACTTGTACTTTGCTCCATACTCTAATTTAGAGCTGCTGTAAAGCCTGTCAGGTTTGTTGGGAAAGGCCATGAAGCTGCAATGTCAGCAGCTTCCATCATGAAATGGGATGCAGCTTCACTGAGCCCCTTTTCCTCTCTGCCTGGGCTCTTTTTCTCTTCCATTTCAGAGCTTCTTTCTCTTTGCTCTTTGTTTTCACTTCCCAAGGAAAGCTGGAGAGAATTTGGGAATGGTGCTTTCTTAAAGACATATATAAGATATATATATATATATATATGTGCTTTCTTATATATATATCTATATATATGTATACACACACATATATATTCCTTTTTCTGAAAAGCAGAAGAGGTTTTCTGACATAACCTTTCCCTGCTCTGTTCATGGAAGGACATCACACATCCATTGTTCTATTACTGCAGTATCTGTGGGGGCAAAAAGGCTGAAAAAGGGAAACTGCTCCCAGGGCTGAGGCAGTGCCACAGTAACTCTCTGGATTCCAAAGCAGGTTTTGCACCAGTAGATATGCATGTGCCATCACTGTGTACACAAATTACCCATGCAAATGGGCTGTGATTATTTCCATGCACAATTATCCCATCTGCACCTGCAAGCACAACATTTGCATCCAGGAACTGAGCTGGTGTGTGGGTGCTGTTTGTTTGGGTTCTCACACATTGTCTGTGTCTCTGTAATTGCCAGTGCAGCCCCACGTCTGCACTGGTGCCAGCACAGTGCCATGTGTCACCTCCTCAGGAGCCTTCACAGCAAACTGGAAGGACAGGGGAGATGCAGAGTGAGAGCAGCCACATCCCACAGCTGCAGGTGCAAAGGCCATTTCAGCCATGGGTGAGATGGGCATGGGGAACACCAGGAGCACATCAAATGTCTCTGCTGGTCACTGCAAGGCAGCTCCAGGGCAGGGCTGGGGCAGTGACCAAAAGCCACTGCACACACCCACCAGCCCTGCCCTGCTGCAGGCAGCCCCTCCACTCCCTTCAGGCCTCTCTGACACAGCTTTCCTTTGAAAATACCATTATTCCTCAAAAACTATTCATCTTTGCTCTTCTCTCTGTTGCTACAGTTAGATATGCAATATTAGAGCATGGATTTATCCTGCTTATTTGTCAATTAATTCTACCAGCCTACATATAGTGCTAAAGTAAATAATTGCAGCCCTTTTAGTACAAATAACCAACTCACCAATTGCTTGTAACAGAAACACTGATTTGCTGAAATCAGACTCGTGTAGTCATTAGTTTATTATTATGAAAGACTTTATTTCATACTTGCAGTGTTGCTCATGGAATTGAACAGAAACCCCTATAGTGCAATAAACAGATTGTAAAACATTGCATCAGAGCCTGGATCTTCAGTTCATTAGACATAAAAATTCAGTCCCATTATCTCCCTCCTTGAAGATGCTCTCTCTTTTACACTAACCATGTTCAGCAGCAGTTTGCTCCAGCTGACCTTAATTTAATACATTTTTCACAGAAGGATTGCTTCAGGGTTCAAACATTTCTGTTGCTAACCACTGCACACGTTCTAGCACTTGGCCCTGAAGTTCTCACATCTTTCTGAGAACATTTGCTGTGCAACACCACCATGGGAGTTATCATTTTTTAAAACATATGAGATAATTGATTTGTAATTATCAACAGGGAGAAATACCATCGCTGGTGTTTGCTAACCTAATTGTAAAATTTATTGTTCCTTTCAAGTCTTAATGTATTGCCTCAAGTGTTCACCACTTAGGCACCAACAGGCTGCAGCAAATGGAGAGGCAGCAGGAAGTCAGGGATGGAATTACCCAATTCTTGCATGATAAACAGGGCTCATTCCTGACTGCTCAGCCCATTCCTGGCATTTCCAGGCCATTTCCCTACTGGGATGCAGCCCAGGTGTCCAGGATCCTGCTCTGGGCCGTGCTGGGGATGCAGAGAGAGTGCAGGGGGGCATTGAGGAATGAACCCAAAAACAGCAGCAGAGAGCACCCAGGGGGCACCCACCCACTGAGAGCACCCAAACACACACACAGCACCCAAACACACACACACAGCATCCAAACACACACACAGAGCACCCAAACACACACACAGAGCACCCAAACACACACAGCACCCAAACACACACACACAGCATCCAAACACACAGAGAGCACCCAAACACACACACAGAGCACCCAAACACACACACACAGCATCCAAACACACACACAGAGCACCCAAACACACACACAGCACCCAAACACACACACACAGCATCCAAACACACACACAGAGCACCCAAACACACACACAGCACCCAAACACACACACACAGAGCACCCAAACACACACACACAGCACCCAAACACACACACACAGCATCCAAACACACAGAGAGCACCCAAACACACACACACACAGAGCACCCAAACACACACACACAGCATCCAAACACACACAGAGCACCCAAACACACACACACACACACACACACAGCACCCAAACACACACACAGCATCCAAACACACACACACAGCACCCAAACACACACACACACAGCATCCAAACACACACACACAGCACCCAAACATACACACAGCACCCAAACACACACACACACAGCACCCAAACACCGACACACAGCACCCAAACACACACACACACACAGGGCACCCAAACACACACACAGCACCCAAACACACACACACACAGCACCCAAACACACAGAGCACCCAAATACACACACACAGCACCCACACACACACAGAGCACCCACACAAACACACAGCACCCAAACACACACACAGCACCCAAACACACACACACAGCACCCAAACACACACAGCACCCAAACACCCACACACACAGAAGCCAAACACACACACAGCACCCAAACACACACACACACACACACAGAGCACCCAAACACACACAGCACCCACACAGAGCACCCAAACACACACACAGCACCCAAACACACACACACACACACACAGCACCTAAACACACACACACACACACACACACACACACACAGCACCCAAACACACACACACACACACACAGAGCACCCAAACACACACACACACACACACACACACACACACACACACACACAGCACCTAAACACACACACACACAGCACCCAAACACCCACACAGACACAGATCACCCACAGCCTCTGGGACCCCTCCTGCAGGAGGTTCCCTGCTGGATCCCCCCAGCTCCTCCCCTGGGCTGTTCCATCCTGTGCCCAGTCCTGCTCTCTGCTGGGAGCTCTGCGCTTCCCAGTCCAGCTCACCCAGGAGCCCGGAGCTCCCCCCCCAGTGAAATCCCCAGCATCAACCTCAGCAAAGCTCAGCTGTCACTGTCAGAGTGTGGAATTACCTGGCCCAAGGGGGCACCCTGAGCACCCCCTGGGCTGCACAACCTGAGTCTGTGGCCAAACCTCAATGTTCTCTGCAGCAGCTCCCCAGGGCATGGCTCATGCCCATGCTGGCCCTGTTTGTTCAGGCAAAATGTGTCACCAAAAGTACAAAAATGTCCACTCTATTGGTAGCTTCTAGAGGTTTTTTTCACTATCTCCATCCTCTCTCCTTCCAGACTCTATTTTTTATATCAGCTAACATGTTTAATGTCCTTTTCTTTCTACTTTAGGTTCCTGGGAGGGTTATGTGAAGAAAGGTCTCCCAGAGGATCGATTATGAGATTTTGTTTAATTTTTTTAACCTTTTAAGAAGACTTGAGGTAGAAGTCTTAGGCAAAATAAACTGTTTGAAGTTGATCGTTATTAAAATTTTGAGAAAAATGCAAATTCTAGGGTTGAGTGCCCAGAACTTCTCTTGTCTGTGTCTGTGTCTGTGTGTGTGCTCAGTATGAATTATTTTGGTGCAGACTTAAAAAACCCTCAGTTTTTTTTTTCACAAGCAAAGTTTGCAATTCACTTGAAATATGATATGGCAGATTTCAGGCCATTTTCATAGGGCATTTTTTTATTCCTAAAATCCACCTGTCTGGATTCATCCCCAAAGAGAATTCCCTTCTATTTGCATGGATTATCAATATAGTGTTTTATGAAGAGACAGTTTTGTTTTAAAATCAAGTCCTCACAACTTCCCAAAATAAATACAGCTACATGATTTATAGACATTAGACCTTTATTAAACATGTAAAAAGTAGATTCTTGTGTAGGAAATTAAAATTAAAGAAAAGCTAAATTAAATTCATAAATTATTCTGATCGAGCATTTTGATATTAATAGTTATTTTGTTGATATCAATGGTGTCCTGGTCACTCTGGGGCTGCCATCACTTTGCTCCCTCTGTATCACCAGCACCTCACTAAAGTAAAGCTGCTGGGCTGCGTGGGGAGCAAAGGGAGCTCAGTCACCATGAGCAGTTTGTGCTCACACGGGGCCTGAGGGGCTTTAAACACAAACGTGGGCAGGAGCTGAACTGCCCCCAGAGGGTTCCATCAGCACACAGGGGATGGCTCTGAGGGTGAAATGTCCTTGTGTGCCAGGGTTTCACACCACCCTCACCCCTGTGCAGCAATAATCTTTAGGAACCATGGTGGTTTGGCTTTCCAAAAATGCACCAGGCAGTGCCCAGCATGTCCCACTCCTCCCCAGGTGGACCAGAGCACGCTGGCCTGGATGGAGAACCATGAACAGCCAAGTTTCAGTTGAAAGGGCAATTCCACAGCACCTCATTCCTATGGCCAAGCCTGTTTTCCTCTGCCTGGTCCTGAGCAGTGGCCACACAGAGCTGAGCTCAGGGAGAGCTTCCCCAGCCTGGGACCCTGCCACCAGAGCGTCCCTCAGGCAAGGAAAACACAGATTCCAATGATTACTGCAATGGAGAGGCAGAACAGTTTCATAATTTCAAAAATCTTGGTATGTGGCAGAAACATAGAGACCTCACATAGAGATGCAGAGATATTCTGAAAATACCAGCACACCTCCACATCTCCTGGAAGTGATGCCTCTGCTGCTTGCTGACCTTAGCACTTGGGCTTTTTCCTGAAATTGTGCTTTAAAGGCAAGTTCTTGGCTGAGCAAACCAAGCAGATGTTGGACTTGATTTTACCCTTCTTTTTTTTCATTCTAAGAGAACCAAAACCTACTTGCAATAAGGCATTTTATTTACTTATCTGTAAAGGGCAAAATATACATGCAGGCTCTTTTTTCTCCCCACACTATACCCTACTGAAGTCATGGCAATGTAGAACACTACAATTTAAGCAGGTTAAGCAATTTAGGTTTTGTGTTTTGTCCCTGTCATTCCCCTCTGTTTGGGGAGCAGCACAGTCCAGCCCCTACAGGCTGTTGGAAAATTGCATAACAAGCAGAGTAACATTTTTTTATCCACACATAGAGTTTTAAATATGATCCCACCAAGCCATTAACGTCTGCATGACAAACTGGCAACTTCAGCTGCTGCCATTAATCCCATATCTAGCAGCAATTGCAGCCCCCACTCGGTGCCACTTGGTGCTCTAAGTAATGATGCAGTTCAAAAGCAGACTGAAGGTTTAACCTGCACTGACCCACACACACATAAAACTCTGGCTGCTCCATTGCACTGCTTGGCTGCTGCACCACAGCTACAAAGCAAAATACTTCAAAATGTCTCTGTCAGTCCTCAGGGGACTGAAAGAACACTTGAGAACTCTTCCCACTGGTTCCTCACAGCCATACAAATGAATGTCATCAGAATCTGAACAGTTTTTGTAGCAACAATTTGAAAATATTTCCTTAATAGGTGTCTTTTACACAGGCCCTTTTATTCAATCTCCTCTGCCCACTGAAGATAAACCTCATATAAATTTACAAACCTGCATTTGTGGTGTCCTGCAGAACCTCCAGGTCTGTCTTGCAAAAGAGTTTTTCTGCAGACAGGACAAACTAGAAAATGCCTGGTAAAGACAACTAACAAATGATCAGTTAGAAAATATAGATTTGAAAGGCAGAAAAATCATCTCTTTGCTTTCTCAGGTCCCAGGATTTCTCACTAGAAAGACACTGGGAAGACACCTGCATGTGATGCAGAGGAGCAGTAAATATTAATCCTTAGCATCCTCCTCATGGTACCAGACAGGGCCAGTCAGGGTTCCTGCTGGGAAAACCACGAGGCTGAGAGCCACAAAACACCCAACAAGCTCAGAAAGGTGACAGCAGACACAGCTCCAAAAATGCTTTATGTGATGGGAAAATGGCACTCAGGGCTCCTGAGGCCCCCCTGCTCCTGCAGGGTCCCATGTTCAGAGTCAGTGTGCAGCACAAACCAGGGACCATTGCAGCCATTCTCAGGCTCGTGTGCCCCAGGCCAGGGAGCTGGAGAGCCCAGCAGCTCCCCCACAGCAGCACTGCCCTTTGGGGAGCTGCATTTGAACTGCTCAGACCCTCAGGGACCTCAGCAGGGAGATCCAGCTCTGCCCCTGCCAGGAGCTCTTGGTCCTCCTTGATTCCCCTGTCTCAGGAGCAGGAGGGCAGAGTGCAGGTGCCATCAGCTCTGTGCCTCTCAGAACAGCATTTCTGCACATGCCAGACATGTTTGGAGTGTACAGGTGTTCCTCTCTTCTGACACTTTCAAGTGGCAAAGCTGGGTGATCTCAAAGGGACACCACAGCCAGTGAAACCCAACTGTCCCTGCATTCCCAGCCCCACCAGGGGCTCCATCTCTGCCCAGGACCCTGCCAAGAGCAGCCCAAGAGCCCTTCTTGGGTTTCTGTGCTTGAAATGGCTCCCAAGGTGTTGGAAAGTCTCTTTTTTCCAGCCCTGAGACTGAAGAAGAACCCGAGATTCATCAGTTTTGCTTTCCAGGGTTGTTTATTTTTTCTTATCTGTTCCATTCTTTCTCTGACCCACTGAGATGTGTCCAGCAGGTTGGGCTGTGGCACAGTCCCTGCCCTTGGGGTGGTGTTAACTTTTTATATTACAAACTACATGTACTTTATTGACAATAATTTTCCAATACCTATCCCCTATGTTAGACAGTCTGTCTCTCCTCTAAACCAATCCAAAAGTGCCACCATCCCAGCAGAAGATGGAGGACAAGAAGAAGGAGAAGAAGGACAGGACATGCCCAGATTCCTCCATCTTGCCTCCTGAACCCCCATTCTAAATCCCCAAAATTCTACATTTTCACCCTGTGGTAAATTCACTATCATTCTACTCAAACTCTTGTGGCTTGTAAATCTTCACACAAGGTTGGTAATTGTTTCCATGGGCTAAAATCCAAGGCACAGGTGTTTGTGACTCTGTGCCAAGGTCTCTGAGCCCCTGCCAGGGTCTGGAGTCCTCCAGGGCAGCCAGAGCAATGTCCTGGGTCCTGACAAGCCCAGAGCTCGTTCTTTACACAGACAGGAGCAGCTCCTGCTCTGGGCACCCCTCTGCTGCCCTGCACTGGACCTTCACACGTGAATGCTCAGCTGAACATGCAAAAATATTCTAGAAAGACTTTCAAGAGAAGGCTCTTATTAAAGATCCTAAACTGCACAGAGTGTGGAACAATAACACTGTCTGCCTGAAAATGTCATATCTTTGTCTGAACAGCCCAAAACCTTATGTGCTCTGAATAAAGATAGAGATGTAATTGCTTTTCTTGTTACGACTCACTTGTGCATCATAGATTTTTTAATATCCTGCAGAACACATGTATTGTGGGAAGGAAGCAGGTGACAGCAGTAAACATATGTAATGTTATTTTTCTTTATGATAGATATGAGTGGGGAAGTCGAAATGATGCCTTAGGTTTTTAATAATCAGCTATGGAGTCTTAGGGGGAAAGTGGGCATTTTGGCAGGAGCAAAATCATTAGAACTCCAACTCCAGCCATTGTGGGAAATTTCACTCAGCTAATTGTAGCCATTAAGTGGCAGGTTATGCAATGAAATTACTTCAGCTTCGTCTGCACTCAAAACCAGGTTGCTATCAGCAAAGTAGCTTTTTCTGAGAGTGAATGGGGGTGAGAAATGCTTTGTGCTGTCAAAGTCTGTTGGGCTGTGTGTGAGAGGAGCTGAGCTGATGCTTCCTGGATTTGGAAGAAGCATCCATGGAGATGCAGCAGAGTTCTGAGAGGGCTGCAGCTGCAACACCTTTGTGTCCATATACAGATATACATAGAAGGCCATAAGCACTGTAAGCTAAATAATTCCTAAAATTTTGGTGAAGAGTTAAAGCCACACCACCCTACCTGGGCATTCCAGGGCCTGATGTAATAACAAAACTGCAGGAGGAAATACCAATTTATGTTCTTGTAGCTCCTACTGTGCAGACTTTGTGAAGATGATTTCTGAAAGCCTTGTTCAGCTTCCCACTGTCTCCTGCACCTTCTCTAGATCCAAAAAGCCCTCACTGTGGGCAGCTGCCCTTCCCTGGCTTTCCAAGGGTCTGTAAGAGGGAAGGGCTCAGAGATGGAGCCTCCAGAGGGAGACCAGAGGCCCTGGGCTGAAACCTCAGACATGCTCAGCAGGGGAATGCCTGGCATTTCCCCAGCTCTCTTCAGATCATGCTGCTCAGTAGCTTCAACTGGGCCACCAGACACCCCAGAAGAATGTGGAAATTCTCTGATGCACCTGAAAAAAGTTCCCACACAGAAGTCACCAAGGTGCACTCCCATGGTGGATTCCTTGGGTGCAGCTCTACAGAGCCACAGCACCAAAAACCAGAGGGAGAGGAGGAGCTGACAGAGCTCAGACCTGAAGGAGCCACCAGACCCTTCCCCAAACCTGCCAACCTCACCCCAAAGATTCCCAATCCCAGCACATGCACCCAGCACTGTCTCAAGGAAAAAAGAAACCCCTTGTGTTTCCTGAAGCAATGAAATAATCCAAGTCTTTCTAGGAAAAGCATACACAGCATATTAAGCTGTTCATAATTTAATCTAAACAGCTAATCAGTGCTTTGCATTTGTAAATTATGACCTCAAAGTTTCTCATTATTAACCTAGAAAATCAGAAGGAAAAGGCACACCTGTATTGCCAGGGTTTAACAAGTTTGCCCCAAAGCTGTGCCAGGCCAGGGAGTGGGATCAACCCATTAATTTATGTGATGGTGCTTCTGGCTGCTGGAATTTCCCTCAGCTGCAAATAAATTCTAATGAAAAAGAAAGCTGAAGCAAATTCTTCTGAAACCCCCAAAGCTCTAGGCTGTTACAAATGAAAAACAGTGCTGATGAATTCAGAGTATGATCCAATTCTAACCACATCCAGAGTGCATGAAACAAAGTGGCATTAAGATATTGTCCTGGGACAGTGTGAATTCTGCCACATCCATGGAAAGTCAGGAGCATCATTCTGGGATGCAAGTCTGAGCATAGGGTTTCCTACAGAAGGACTCAAGTGAGGGCAAACCAAATGACTCTGTTCATCCAGTGTTGGTTTTCAATTAAGTGAGGTCATTTTACATGAATTGTATTTTGTGGTCCTAAATTCTTGTTACTTAATCCCTATCAAAGTAGCTCACTCCAGTGATCCCAGTGATCCCATTCCAGCCCTGCTGGGAGATGAATCCTGGGTGTTTCATTTGCTCAGACACATGACACTCACCCTCTGCTCCATTCCCAGCTTTCCAAGTCAAAGCAGAGGCACGCAAGGCTCTGGAAGATACTGTGCAGTAATCCAGACAAAATCCACTGAAATCTCTAATACGTCAGATAAGTCCAGTGAAATCCCTAATAAATGATTTCCTTTCTTCTTGTGCCAGATCTTGTGGAGCCTTCATTCCTTTAATGTTCTCAGCCATTGGAGCCCTCCACTCAACTGGCTGCAGACAGCAAAGTCTGCTCTGGGGAAAGGCCAATCCATGGCAACCTCATCTTCAGCTTTAGGCTCTTCTCCTGCAAAACCAACTTCCTAACCCCAGCCTGCTCTGAAAGCACCAGCACAGAGCCCTGCACCCTCTTGTGCCCACCCTGTCCTTTCTGCAGATCCACCCTGCCTCCAGGAATTAATAATTACAGGCAGTTTCCAGGCAGTGCAGGCACAGAACAACAAATCCTTCCCCATCTCTACTAATTTTCAGCTTGGGCCCCCCCAGAGTCATGAGTCTCCCTGTGCTTTGCAGTCTGCAGATGTTCCTTAATCTCATGCCATTTTTTCCACATTTACAATATTCTAGTCCTCTACAGTGAGTATGGAAATTTTAAGAATTAAATATGCAGGTCCAACTAAGACCAATACAACAGTAAATATTTAATTTCATTCCTACTTTTGGAAAATTACAGTTTTAAAATATTTTTCTTCTCAAAACGAAGATTCTTTTGACAAAAGACACATACTGAGGACAGTGTTTCTTGGCCAGAGCAAAGGCACACAACTGGGTTACATCACCTGGGATAAAAAACCTGCCCTTGCAGACAAACAAGACTTTACAGCTCCTGCTTTGTTGCTGCATTAACTGTACTTCACCAAAAATTCTGGTCTTAATATCCCACATTCTCCCTCACCAACCATGGAATTTAAAACCACAAAAAGGGAAAACAGGTGAGGGGAGAGGGGGATGGACAGACACAAGAAAACCATCTTTAAATCATGGTACCCACAGTGCAAATAGCAAAGTCAAACCCCATTCTTTGCAACCAGACTGGCACAAAGCAACAGCAGTTTAATGTCATTCTCAAAAATAAAGACAAAATCTTGAAATTTAACACAATTTAATATAAGTCTGCCAAGCATCTTAAGAAAATCTAGTTGAGAAATTCGGTTTTAAGTGCTAAGAACTTCTCTGGCAATGCTAGAGGGAACTACAATCATTGTGATTTAATTCCCTTGAATTTCAGAAAACTAATAATGGTTTAAATAATTAGAAACTCTTATTACATTAAAATGCATGATACATACTGATCAGATCATATTAAAATGAAAAGAATAATTTGAATTATTTACACCAAAAAAAAAGCCCTCAAAGTGAGATAAATCTATGGACCATAAAGACAAAGAAGAGAATTCCTGAGACAGTAACAGCTCATTGCACAAGTAATTTTCATAAGTATCAGTGATGTCTGAATTGCACCAAATAAAAACCTCCCCAAAACATATGTACTTACTGACATAAAGTCATTTTAATGCCTTGGCTATCTCAGTTCAAAACTAATTCTAAACTAGTAGATGCAAGCCAATGGTTTTTCATTAAATGCAAAATATTTAGTGTATTACAAATTATCCAAGGCTATAATGTGAAATGCTTTTGTGGCAGCAGCTTTATTTAATATTCATTGTCAGGTTCTCAGAGGATAGACTGAGAACTAATAAATTCAGAATATATTAGTATTATAACACACTACACAATTTATAGTTAGTGTTTTATACAAGCCATAACACTCAGTAGAAGGCAGGTACACTGAATACAAAGGATTAGATATACAAAATAAATTAAGATATTAATCTAGGAATTAAAATATTCCTTCTGTACCCCCAGTTTAAATCTATTTGTTGAACAGGTAAACTCAGGGCAACGTTTCTGCTCTTTTGGTGCCTCTTGCCCCTCTGTGTAAGAGCTGAGGCAAAGCCTGGCTGGAATTTGCTGTGGTGGCACTGAAGCCATTCCCAGCCCAAGGAATGCACAGAGCTGGAAGGAAATGGCCAGTGTCCCTCTGCAGGTGTCCCTGTGTGGTTTAAGATCATTTTGAACCTGTAATTGTTTATTTTGTGCTCTGCAGGGTGGATGCTGTCTGCAGCCGATGATTTCCAGAGTGAAGAACCCATCTGACCAAACGTGACTAAAGAACAGAAATGCATTTTGAGCAAGAATTTTGCATTGTTCCCTGCCTGTGTGTGAGCTGCTGGCAAGGACAGGTCAGACACAGCCCAGGGCAGCCATGGGCTGGCTCTGAGGTGCCAGACACAGCCCCACCAGCTGCCAGTCCTTGCTGGGACATCCCTGACCCTGGCTGCCTTTGGGAAGGGACCTGGAGCTGCTCCCTGAGGAGGGAGGTGGGAGCTGGAGCTGCCCTGGGCTGAGCCTGGTGTGGGCAGCAGGGAGGGGATTCTGTCCCTCTGCCCCTCAGGTGAGACCCCACCTGCAGAGCTGCCCCAGCCCTGGGCCCAGCACAGCCAGGACCTGGAGCTGCTGCAGAGAGCCCAGAGGAGGCACCAGGATGAGCAGAGGGATGGAGCAGCTCTGCTGGGAGGAAAGGCTGACACAGCTGGCATTGTTCACCTGCACAGGAGAAGCTCTGGGCTGAGCTCAGGGTGGCCTTGCAGGGCCTGAAGGAGCTGCAGGAAAGATGGAGAGAGACAATTGCCAAGGGCTGGAGGGACAGGAGCCAGGGAATGGCTGCCAGTGCCAGAGGGCAGGGCTGGATGGGATCTTGGCAATGAGGAATTGTTCCCTGGCAGGGTGGGCAGGGCCTGGCACAGGGTGCCCAGAGCAGCTGGGGCTGCCCCTGGATCCCTGGCAGTGCCCAAGGCCAGGTTGGACACTGGGGCTGGGAGCAGCCTGGGACAGTGGGAGGTGTCCCTGCCATGGATGGAGTGGGATGGGATGAGTTTTAAGGTCCCTTCCATCCCATTCCATGATTCTGTGATACTCCAGCTGAAAATGTCAGTAAGCTCAGACAAAAATATAACAGAAATCCGACTTCAGCAGCCCTAGTACTTAAAAAATGCATATTAAACAGTAGGGGTAAGCTACTTTATTCTTTAAAAGAATTGTATTACTATTATCTAAAAAGTAAGCAGTGAGCCTGAATTCATTTACACTTGTGAAATACTCAGATATCTGTATGAAGTCAATGCACAAACAAATAATCAGTAGCAAGTCGTGGATAAATTTCTATTAGGCTTGTAGGAACATAGTGTATGTTTAATTAATTAATATTAATAATTTATTATTATCACTATATATTTAATGTCTTTGGCACTCCTGGAATCTACTCAGGTTAAAACCAAACCAAACCAAACCAAACCAAACCAAAACAAAACAAAAAAAAAAACAACAAACAAAAAACCCCAATGACACATGAAGAAAAAAACAAAGAAAAAACTCCTCCACCACTCCCAAAAAAGTCATTCTTGTCCCCTGAAAAATAAAATTTCTTTGTAACTGTGACAGCAGACTTATATCTTGTAGAACTGATGGCATTTCGTTTGAGTCAGAGGCCATCTCTTTCTTCCTCAATTTTCCACATAACTGACATCAAGCTGACTTACTTCCCTTGGGGTGCAGATGGCTGGGACTGCTGGCAACAAAATGTGGAACACAAAAGGCTGGGAAGAAAACAGCCAGGGTGGGGCTTGTACCAAATGCATTAGGAGAAGGTCCAGGGAAGGGAGATGAGCTCAGCCCACCATGGATCAGCCCAGGTGTGACACGGTGGGGCTGGGCTGGGGGTGACAGGGGGCAGCCCTGGGTGACAGTGCTGACAGTGCTCACAGTGCTCACAGTGCTCACAGGGGTGACAGTGGTGACAGTGCTGACAGTGCTCACAGTGCTCACAGTGCTCACAGTGCTCACAGGGGTGACAATGCCACCCCCAGGAGCTGCTGCCACCAAAGGGGCTGAGCAGCTCTGAGCCAGGGCAGAGCCAGCCTGGCATTTGGGCAGGCTGTGGCTCAGCAAGATGACATTCTTTAAAACTGACACATTCCCACTTCTGAGGAGCACAGGGAGGGAAGAAGGGGACAGCTGCTGCCTCAAGAAAGGCTGGATCCTGCCCAGAGTGGCTCCAAGGCAGCCTCAGAAGCACTTGCTGACCACTGGAGCAGCTTGGTGCCTCTTGTCCTCCTCTGCTGAATTGCTCACTCAGCTCACACCTTCTCCTCTCTCTCTTCCTTAGTGCAGCCCCAAAAAGAGGGGATTAAATCAGAATTTCTCTGTAAGTACTGCATTTCAAGAGGAGCCAGGCCATTCCCCAGAGCAGACAGACTGCCATTACAGGAAAGCTTGGATAGTTTTTCAACTTCAGGTCGAGTTTTCCTATGACAGACCTGAGGCTGAGAGCCTCTTTCACTGCACATAATATATAGAATTGGCCATAAGTCTTTAAAGCCCTGATGTATTCCAGTCCATTAGTTTTTACAGTCCAATTTATGTTGTATTACGAGGAGATGTGCTGAACTGCCTGAAAGTACAGATTTGCCAAACTATCCAAAAATAATCTGGAAAGCAAGAAAGTCAGGATACCAGCCAAATCATAAGCAGCATGGCCATTTTGCTACCAGTTCAGCTGGTAATAAATTTTTTAAAGCACTGTTAAATGTATCTAGATGAATTTGACTTTAAATCACACTTTCTGCTGTACATTTAAAGAACTATTGATCCAAAATGAATCACAGACAACTGGGGCAGGTTCATGTGCTGAGAGAGAACAAGGCAGACATCTCCCTGTCCTTCAGCTTGGCACAGCACACAATTAACCAAGCTCCAGCATTGCCACACAGCAATTAAAAGTGATCACAGCTTCTGGGTGAGCTCTGCACGATGGAAGAGGGAGCTGGCAGAGACAGGAGTCTCAAGGAAGTGGAGCTGGTGAGAGAAGATGCAGCATAATTACCATCACAATGCATCTTCCCACCTACAGGAGCGAGGCACTGTTAAATTAAGCTTATCTTCTGCAAGTTAAACACGTGTTGGGACTTTGTATTTGCTTACTCTAAAATTTACATGACAATTGAAGCATTACCCAAATGCAGAGTCATGCTAGAAGCAGCAGAGAGCCTGTCTGATGGCTTCCATGGGAAACCCTGGCACTGGAGGTGTGAATTATTTCTGCTTCTCTTTGTGCACCCTCTGATAGAGAACTGGAGGCTCAGGGCCACGCTGCTGCTTTTCACTTCATGCAAATTCACTTCCCTGCCTGCCACAGCTCTCCCAAATCCCTCTGGCCAAGAGGGCCGATGAAAAGCAGTACCAGGAGCACTCAGCACTGCTGGGCTGGCTGACACAGCCCCTGCAGCCCGGCTGTGACACAGCCAGCAAAACCAGCCTGGGAGCAGCTTCTGCTCAGTGACCTCAGCAAATCACACAGGCAGGGGTGTGCTGGGAAACCTGCTCTGGAAGGATATGGACTGAAAAACAACAGATTGCTATTTGAATATGATTGTATGTTAAATACCTCCTCTTGGTCAGTATTATTTATGCCATTTAAGAAGTAGTTTTAACAATCTTGCTGCCGTGAGATGCTCAAATTCATTCAAATTTAGGCTCTTCAGGTCAAGGAAATGGACTTTTAATAAGTGGCAAATTAAAATGTCAAGAGCAATCATACAGACACTTGTTTACAAGATTGTTATTGTTTTGTTTTACAGGTCCCTGGTTAGTCTTTCTCAGTAATTGCAGCATTAACATTTTCACCATAATAGAAAGGTACCAGATAACATCAACATGTTTTTGAGACCTCCCTCGACTTAAATTGCAAAAGTCTTAAGTGTGGACAGAGTCCCTCACAATTCCCAAATCCTTCACAATCACTTATAATAGAGCAAAGCTCTGTAAGCAAAGTGATTGGCATCTGCATTTTTAAAAAGTGTATCTGATTGTGTGAGGGAAGGTGGGGGCACCACCTCCCAGCCCTGCTGTCTGCAGCTGTCCCGACCCCTGAAGGGGGTGGAAAGCTCTCCTGAGCTCTTCCACCTCCCATGCAGAAACACCCAAAGCACAGATCCCAGTTCCCAAGCACAGGGTGAAGGTTTCAGAGACCCCCCAGGCAAACGAGGCTGGTGCCTGTCCTGTGCCCTGAGGGATTCTCACACCCTGTAGGGACATTCTGCCCATGGCTGGGTCTGAGGTGGCCTCCTCCTCCTCCCTCTCACACGGCATGGGCACAGGAGAGGAGGGAATTTCTCCATGGACTTCATCTGAAGTTTATTTGGATCAAAGGAAAGAATTCCATGGGGGTTTACACACAGATCTGGATATTCATGTGCTCCTCGGTGCCACTTCCCAGTTACTGGAATAGGATGAGAAGTGATAAATATCCTACTGTAGAGAGTACAAGTGTGTGAATGGGGAAGGCTTACATAGCACCAGCTTTATGCTACAGAACAAAGGAATTTACCAGCTCACATTTCAGGGTTGATTCAAGGGACACCACAGCATCACTTCTGTGGGAGGGCTTCCAGGAGTTAAACAGTTAACAGCCTTTGCTGACAGATTTGATTTCCAATCCTTTCCAGGCAGAGATAAAAGCACTAAAATGCCCTGTTTCAATGGGGACTTTGCCTTGTGCCACTCGTGTTTATAAGAAATTATTATACCCCTACTTCAGGGAGGTAAATCAAAGCAATTCAATTTGCACTTGGCTGTATTGGAGGAAATGTTTATGGCACTATCTTAAAAACATACAAGTGAGCCTGAAACTTTCATTAGAATCTCACTACAGGGTAATGCAGCCCTGGAAACAATCTGTTAGCTTTGGAATCCACAGGCAAAGAGGCCCCACAACTCCACTGCTGCTGCCTGCCTTGGTAGGGGTGAGGAGCTGAGCTGGAGGTGGGAAACATCCAGGGTGGTTCTGTCCCTCCCTGCTGCTCAAATAATGCTCAGCATTCACACAGAGAGGGCTGGTTTTTGGTATTGCTGTTTGCTCTATTTCAAATCTATACATCCAAATCCTAAAAAGGATGAGGCAGCCACTGAGACAACACAGAGGGACAGATTAAATATTTTTGTCTAACTGAAGCCTATATTCTTGCCTGTATTCTGTTCCTTCAGAAAATAAAATTAAAAAAAAAAAAGTTTTGTGGCCTTTGATGAACAGATTCTATTTCTTATTCTATTATTTTTTAAAAGTTTACTGTACACTGGTGCTTCATATTTTACAGTGCCCTGCCTAAGCAATCCATGACCAGGAGTTCTGATTATTCCAGTTAACAGCTGGGATAGGAATACACTTAGGAACTGAAGCTCTCAAATGATACCTTCACAGATCTCTATGTTTCACTCAAGGATTTCAAAACATCAAAAATATTAATTAAGTTTTACAACATGTCTATTTAACTAATGTTGGAGGAGGCAAAAATTGAAACAGGGAGGTCAAACAAGCCCAGAGGAAAGTAAAATTTAGGTCTCAAAGCCCTTGCATGAGTCACACAATCCCAAATACATCGTGGGACATTTAAAGGCATTACATTGAGTCCTGTCAAAGACAATTCAGGCACTCACACAGAATAAGCCACAAGACATCATCTATGTCAGTTCTTTCTTAAAGCCTCTTTAATTTGCAGGTCAGTCACATAATAAACTCCAATGGCTGCCTTAGCATCCATCAAGCCAGTGTGAGAGCAGATCAGGATTTATTTTCTCACCAAACCTGTGGTTATGTTCTAATTCCAGGTACTAACATTTACCTCAGATTTGGTTGCTAAAAGCAGGTCCTGAGCAGGCATTTAATATCCTCAGAGAACCACAGGATTGTATTATTGGGTTTGGAAGTTGCCACTGACTTTATTTCAACAGAATTGGTGCCACAGCCCCTGATGAAAAAGGCAAATGAAGGCAGCTCTCACATTTTGCTCATTCACCTTCCCATCCCCTGAGGCAAACACACCCTCCTGGGGAGAGGAAGGACAAAAAGCTGATGGAGCAGAGGGGCCCAGGGCCTCACCTGCCTCTGAGGTCAGGGGGAGCTGAGACACCCAACACCTGGCAAGATCCAACCCAAAAACATCACCAAACTGATACCCTGGGGTCTAAGTTTTTCTGTTCTGTTCTGGTGTGCAGCTTTTAGCTTTTTATTAAGTAGGATCTTTTCACAGGGTGATGAAGACAAAACCATCCTATTCTAGCTGGAGACTCAAGGACAATCTCCTCAAATTTCAGGCCCAAAGCATGAACAATGTGAAAAGAGGAGGGCAGGCAAGCAAGGAGGATGAAACTTCATCATTTGAAGCTGTTAATTGGGCAGTTAATTTCTATATGCAAATGGATTAAAACTTATAAAAATGTGAGATCTCGTGACCAAGGCATCTTTTGCTCCCATCTTGGAGCTGTGGCTCTGGTACTGCCAGGGTGTGGCCTTTGAAGGCCCTTCAATAAATACCCTCTTTATTCCTCTAAACTCTGTCCAGCCTCTGTTCCAGCTCCTTAAGGCAGCAAAGCCAAGATTTCAGGAGTAAAACCCCAGTTCCATCTCTCAGATTTATTGAGGAATTGCATTGTCTTATTTAAACAGTGAGGAAGCTGGGGAGGCTGAGTTTCTGCTGTTACAAAGCCTGCTGAGGAGGTGGCAATGACATCCATTCAGAAGAAACTTGGCAGGATGGGAATCTGTAAATTTTATGCCATTTACATCCATTCTCCCAGCAGTGCCAACTGTCAGCACTTGAACTGTTCAAGTTCTCCTCTTCCCCCCCTGTCTCTGCTGCACAGGATTGCAGGAGCTTCAGCTGGAGAAGGAAACCTGTGCAGCCATGGTCTCTGCAGAGTTCCCCACAGCAGGAAATGTCCCTGGCATCGCTGCTGTTACCTCTCAGGAGCCACTGTTATCCCCAGTGCAGCTGTTATTGCCAGGATTGCTGGGCTGCTGCACTGGCTTTCCTCTGTGCTTCATGATCTCCACACCTCGTGGGTCTCTCTGCCTCCCTCTGCCCTCACACAGTCAAGAGAGCTGCTAAAAACATGATAAAAACAACTTTGTACCCAGGCAAAAAAGGGGCTACACGTCATTTCAATCAATCAAACTCCTTAAGGAGATTGGTACAGCATCATTTAGCTTCATTTGCATTTTTTATCTATTTCCTGCTGCTTTGAGAAAATCTGCTTCAGGTATACTTGGAGATAAAACTAAATTACAATCCTAAATACAATAAAAACCTGGGGAAAGGTTTCTGTGACAGTCCTGGGCTGCCTAGTGTCAGAATAACATCCCCTATCCATCTGCAAATCATCATTGCCATCCACCAGCCTGAACCAATATCCCATGGAATGGAAGCCCAACCTCCCCTGGTGCTGACCCAAAGGGCTGCTCCCACTCCAGGCACACAGTCAGCACCATCAGCTCTGACCCAAGAGGCCACAGTTTCCCTGCTATAAATCCAGATTTAAAAAGGTTAAAACAACACTTTCACTAATCTCAGAGCTCACTATTTCTGCCTGTAACAGCTAAAGGTTAAACTAGAGATACAAGCGCACGTGAGTTTAAAAACTCCACAAAAGTTTGTATTTCTTCCTTACCATTGCTATCCCTCAGAATAGTTCATAATTTTCTTCTTCTTGGTTTCCCTTCTCCTCATTCCGTAAGGTACTTTCCTTTTTTTTTTGTCCTGCTCTTCCTAATTTTTTCTTCACATTCTTCTTAACTGATTTGTCTCCCCTCCTTGCTGCACCCACATATACTCAATTTCTCCTCCTTGTCCTTCATGGCCACAAATCAAACACACCAGAAATGTAAAAAGGGCAGCAGACATTCTCCAGCCATTAATGCAAATATCACATTTACCATTTCCTCTCCAAACTTCACACTGTTTTCTTCTTTCTTTTCCCCAGCTAGGAAGTCACTCTCTTCCCTGTTACTATAAATACCTTTATCCATTCAGATCAATTAATTTGTACCAGTCCAAAGCTCTCAAACTATTCAGATCTGGGGATGGGTGGGGTGGATTTTGAAGAGGAAGGTTTGCTACTGTGCCACTCACTGTCTGGGTTCTGTTAAGGCTTCACCCAGTCTCACACACTGAGACACCAAATAAAATTTAGGAAACCTGTTTCTGTTTCAGAATTTGCTCTCTTTCCAGAGAGGAGGCTCAGTCTAAACCCACTTCTTGTTACATAAAAGGTAAATACACAACTGAATTCTTTTGCAGCCACTGAGCCCTGCTGATGCCATTGCAGAAACCAGTTGAGTGTTCATTTAAGCCAGACACTGAAATACTGGCTGGAAACTGTCCAGTTGCTTAAAGACAGGCTTAATTAATTGAATTCTTGTTCTTCTAATGGGGAGATAAAATGGGTACTACTGGCCATACAGGATAGGAAGAATAAAACAGCCTCCTCTGGGGCTCAAAATACCTGGAAAGCTCTGGTGGACATTGAAATGTAGATGCCTGTAATTTGCCCTTCTCATTAGGGACTGTAGCATCAGTCCTGGTAAAGGGAAGTCAGTGGCAACTTCCAAACCCAACAATCACAACCTTGTGATTCTCTTAGAATATTAAATGCCAGATCAAGACCTACTTTCAGCAGTTCTCACAATGGTTGTTCCAGTGAAAGAAGAGGTACAGGGATTTATATTAGAGGAGTTTTTGTGTTGACCCTGTATCAAAAAATTGCCCTGTATGAAAGAGGGTTTAATAGCTTGCATTGAAAAAAGGGTAAAAATATCCCAGGCTCGGTTTTTAAACATTCAATATTGACAGCATTTTTGCTTCCACATGGGATTCCTGTTACAGTTAACTCTGAGCCAAGGCCATGAAGGGCAGGAGGATGTGGGCATGGCTGAGATGGCTCCTGGGGACACAATTCCTGCACAGCCACGGCAAGGCAGGAGCCCAGGGGAAAGAGAGAACAAGACAATAACTTCTGGGGCAGGCTGGGTGGCTGGGTCAGGAGTGTTCCAGGAGCACACCAGAGGAGCCTGGCACTGGCATTGTCACCGTCCCCATCCCCATCCCCATCCCCATCCCCGCGCTCGGCCGCTCCCACTGCTCCAACTCCCCACACAGCTCAGCCCCAGAGCTCACAGCTCCCCCCAGGACTCCTTCGTGCCAGAAGCAACAAGTGTCTCATAGAGAGATTTTTTTAATCTTTTTTTTCTGTTCATTTGCTGCTCAGAAAATTGAGACACATTCCAGGCTTGTTTTACTGTTCCTGCAATGACAAATTACACGTTAACGTCTGGAAGGCTACATTTTGTACAGTTCTGTTTCACACAGACAACCTGTTTGAAAAGCTGTCAAAATGCATCAATAACTTACCATTATCTCCCCTGCAGGAAGTATCAAGGTACTTGGAGAAGTCAGCATCTTAATATACGATAACTTTCAGGTGAGTTAAGGGGGAAAAAGTGGCTATTAAGACACCATATTTATAGCATAAACCCTTAATGATTCAGCAGAAAGCTTCAGCACAAAGCAGAATTTAACCTGCAGCTTTTTGCACATCACTTAAAAATTCATCTAGCTCAATTTCACTAACTAACCAACTTTTATCATCAATTCTGGCAAATTTAGCTTCCCCAAACACGAGAACTCCAATCAGGGCATACCCTGACTTGTATTTAAGGGAGCATCTCAAACAAGGATTTACTTTGGGAGTCAATAAAACCGTTGTATTAATCTAATTTCACAGATGTAGACAATTAATTACTCCAAGGAAAAATGCTTTTCCAACCTAATGGTGAACTAAATAAGCCTCAATCTCAATTGCCCATGATCAAAAATGTTTAGCCTCAGCAGCTAATTAGCAATATTTACTTGCCACATCACAAGAGCATATAATGAGGTGGCTAAAACTCATTAGATGGGCTTTTTAAAAGTCAAAGTCAACAAGTATCAGAGTAGTCTCCATATTTTCATTACTTTGACCACAACAAGATGTACATGTGAAGTAGTCAATGGATTGTAAACATTTCTTAATGACTGTCCCACAAATATTCTGACTGTGCCTGGATGGGTGGAAGCCCCCTGAACTTCATTGCTCTCATGGATTAACTCACGTGCTTTGCAGCATCATCACCACCACCGGGGGATTTCCCAAACACAAACTGCAATAATTTTTGCAAAGAATGTATAAGGTAGAAATCAGTGGATTAAGCCTTCCACATTTTACTGTCAGAGTGTTTTCCATCAGCCCCTCCAAAATGCATTTGCACTCTTCCATGCTGAGCTTGTGTTCCCTCAGAAAGTAAAGAAATGGCACCACTCAAAATGGTTTGTTCAGGCAATTTTGTAAGTTCATCACAGAAGTTTCCTGTTACTGCAGATTGGTAGCAGTGGAGAAATGAACCTGCAGGGAACTTCTCTTGTCTAAAGCAAACTGATTCTGGGTTTTTTAAGTAAGATTTTCCCAATGCAAGTAACTGAAGACTCTAAAGGACATCAAGGAATTCTCTCTTTTTCTTTTGCCCTCTTTTACTCTCTTTTCTTTTTCTATTTCATTATATTAATGTTCTAAACAATGATTTCTATTTTCCCCCAATTTATCCCTGTGATATAGAACCAAAATCCTCAATAACAATCTGAAAAGGAAAAGGAAAGGAAGATACTGCTGTTGGTTTTACCATTTGCATACAGAAGAGTAAGTCTCAAAACCCAGTGAAAATATTCTGGTTTGTATTACAGACCATTACAGATTTCCTGCAAGGATGCAGTGTCTCTGTTCAGATTAAATGTTTAATATTCTGCTGGGAACACATCCCAGTGATATCCAGACAGGGAGAGCTGCACTTCAGCAGGCTCCAGTACCAAGCAGTCATTTCTCAGTTTTGGTGCCATGAGCCCACTGTGGCACAGGGGTTCCAGCACTGCTTTCAGTCATTCAGGCTCTGAGGCAGCCTTACAGAGCTCTCTGCTGACACCAGGAATGTGTTTGCTCCTTTTTTAGGGCAGGAGGGAGATGGCAGATTAGCAACCTCAGGAAGAAGCCTGGGACATCTCTTTGGAAGGCAGAATGTTTCAGAGCTACAGCGAGGGCTCACTTTGATTCTTTTGTAGAAGCTATCAGTCATCAGGCAGCAGAGTTTGGTAAATGTATGACTCTGCAAGATTTCATTACCACCAAAAATTCCAGTCCCCTCAGCTGATGAATCATGCCTGGCAATTTATAGATGCATGTAGAGGAATTTGCTGCTCCCATTTTTTATGCCAAATGTAGTTTGTCTCTCCCCAGGCAGCAGCTGAACTGCCCATCCAATATCTCTCACCAGGCAGGTCTTTCATTATGCAGAGCATTCCTCTGGGACAGGATGCTCCTTGTAAGCCTGAAAGAAACAAATGTTGAATAGATTATATTATGGGCTGAGTTTTGATGCTACTTCAGATGAGCTGATAACCCTGAAAGAATATATTTGCTGGATTAATTTCCTGTAATGTTTGTGGGCTGCTCTTGACTGTAATATCCCTGGTGTAACACACCTGGACATGACATTATCACCACGAGCTGCTGTGGGACCCCAGACCTCCCTGCCCCTCTGGGTGTGGCTGGGAATGCAAACACTCCTGCTTTTATTTCAATGCATCTTTTAACAAACACTTTAAATGCAGAAATTCAGCATTACCTAGAGATGCATCATGCTGTCTTCTTCAATTCAACTGAGCAAAAGGCTCCTTCCATTGCAGGGATTTAGGCCAGGAAAGCATCATTCTTCATTAAATTAGAAGTCCTGGGTTATATAGTCACTGTGTGACCTTGCAAACACACATTTTGCACTTGCCAGTCACATCCCAAAGTTTTGCCCTGTGATGAATGGCACAGCTGATTCATAACCTGAGCCAGCTCATTAAACCAGCCCAAAGCTAAACATTTGCAACAGCCTAATCAAACAGCCATAAATTCCACCTGCCCTTAATTGTGGGAGTAAATCTGGAGCACCAGGCTCTGGAGGCAGCTCAGAGGAAACTCCAGTGGAAACAGCCCAGAGTAAAACTGGCAATTCCCACTCTCACAGAACCCCTGATCCCACCTGAAAACACAACAGTTCTGCCCTGAACATTTTATTGGCTTACTCTGTTTAGACTGCACCATAACTGCTTATGTTCAGTGTCAACATGGCTTTATTAAATATCTGCTTTGTGCTCTCGGGTTGATTTGGTTTATAGGTTTTGTTTTCATCTTGTATTTTTCAGGGACACTGGTGCAGGGTTTTAGAGAACTGAGCAGGCTGGTCTCAGTAACTATGCCCACCATTCTTTACCCTTTATTTTTTCTCCCACCAAAACTCAAAAACATTTTCTTTTCTTTTTTAAACACATATGTAAAAGCAAGAGAAGTATATATAAAGTAAAAATACATTACTATTTTTTAAACCAAGGATTTATAAAACTCTTCCAGCAGATATTAACTGTATCTGTCAAGTGATTTGTTTTAACTGTTGGTATGTGTAGAGACAGAGCTTAATTGATATCTGAATGATAAAAATAAATACATTTTAGGATTCAAGGCACAAAAGCAAATGAGATGTTTATACTGGCTTGTGGAGGGTTGCAGCTATGACACAGCAAACACTAGAAGTGAATATGGGTGAAGTAAAGTTCCTTGGATTCACACCCAATTCACCTCATATTTGTGAAGTACTCAAGGGATTGATCTCCAGCTCTACATTAAGGACTCCACCAACCCTCCCTGAAGGCACCAGAACCTTCCTTGAGGAGCAGGGAGAACCCCAAGAGCTGCAGCAGCATCTTTGCTCCAGAACATCAGGAATTCAGCACTGAGGCCACAGGGGTGAGAAATGCACATTGCCAGTGCCAGCGACAGCTCAGCTGCCCTGCCCTGCACCAGGGACTGGCCTTGCTCCAGACACCTTGGGAGAGTTACCAGAGGACAGCCAAGACATTGCTGCTGTTCATCCCTTTCTTCCCAAAAATAGGAGGGGAAAAATACTGACCCAGCAGTCAAAATCTACAAGTCATCATATTACCTCTAACAGAGTTTAAAGAAGATTTTGGCTATTGAAAGAGCACTGGAATAAAAAGAGATATCAAGAAGAAAACTAATTAAGTTAAAAATAAATACTATTAAATTAATAACCCTGAGTAAAAATGAACTAACAGCCCTGCTGCTGTTATTAATAGAATGGAGTAATGAGTAATGTTCTCAAAAGATGAGAGAATCTTAGGTCTGTAAGCTAATGGCACCAGTGGGTATTTCAATGTTGAACTACCATAACTTCCCAGAGCCATGGAAAAAAGCAGCAAGAGCAGTGTTTACTTGCAATTCTGAAATAAAGCTTTTAGGAGATCCTACTCCCTGATACACATCTTCTGATGGGGAACAAGAAAAAAAAATTAAAAAACAGAGAAAAAGAATAAACCAGGTAAAAACCATCCACAGTTGACAGCAAGCAGAAACTAAAGCAGAACAAACTTTTACTCACAGCACTCTGATGTTCTTGCAGTAAAAGGATGAGTCCTATGAAACCAGAACATCAGCACCAAAGGCAGCCAGCAGAGGTTGTAAGAGGAGCAGAGGAGAAAGCAATGCATCTCCAAAGGATTCCTGCCAAGGAGGTGCCAGCTGTGCCAGGCACTCCCTGACCCAAGGTTGAATACAATACCTGGAAAGCATTGTTCTGCAGAGTGATGAGGTGATTAGGTGATTCTATCATAATGATGCTGCTTCTTACAACACTGACAATTAGAAATATCCCAATCCTCCAGGTGAGCAGTCAGGCAGAAAGACAGAAACTCATGGGAAGGTGGAGTACTGGCATTTTCATTCAGAGCTCATAAAACCTTCTTGCTTTCCTCTTAGTTCCTGTTTTCCCTCTAAGATAAACAAGGCAACACTCTGAGTTCCTGCCTCATCCTGTATTCCTCATGCAGCCAAGACTCCCTTGAGCTGCTGGAAATCCCTGACCCTTGTGGGCAAACACACAACCAGAGAGCCAAGGGCAGAGCTGCAGCTGCCTGACAGTCAGAGCCAGAAGACCAAACAGATCTCAGCCAGGGACTGGAAAGGGAAAAAAAATACCCAAACAAGCAACAAAACCACAACAATTTCAGCTTGTGGTCAAAACGAGCCATAAAATTGATGGGTTAAATTAAAAAAAAATCTAAACTAAAATAATTTTGCCACCACAGTTGTGTAGTTGTGTCTTTACCATGTTACTTTCCATCCAGTGCACACACAACCATGAACAGCTCCCTGGCTAATTAAGATGTTGTCCTTCCTCTGACTAATGAGGACCTGACCTGCACACATTTCAGAGGTGTGCACTGGAGAGAAACCCCAGCTCACTCCCACACCTGCAAATCAAACTGGGCTGGCTTGGAGTATCACAGTGGTGAAAGGCAGAATTCCCATGTCCAGCCCTTGGAGCCAGGATAGCCAGGACAGACAGGACTGCCAGGACAGACAGGACAGACAGGACAGCCAGGATAGCCAGGACAGACAGGACAGACAGGACAGCCAGGACAGCCAGGACAGACAGGACAGACAGGACAGACAGGACAGCCAGGACAGACAGGACAGCCAGGATAGCCAGGACAGACAGGACAGCCAGGATAGCCAGGACAGCCAGGATAGCCAGGATAGCCAGGATAGCCAGGACAGACAGGACAGCCAGGACAGACAGGACAGCCAGGACAGCCAGGACAGACAGGACAGCCAGGATAGCCAGGATAGCCAGGATAGCCAGGACAGAGAGGACAGCCAGGATAGCCAGGATAGCCAGGACAGACAGGATAGCCAGGATAGCCAGGATAGCCAGGACAGACAGGATAGCCAGGATAGCCAGGATAGCCAGGACAGACAGGACAGACAGGATAGCCAGGATAGCCAGGACAGACAGGATAGCCAGGATAGCCAGAATAGCCAGGATAGCCAGGACAGACAGGATAGCCAGGATAGCCAGGACTGCCAGGACAGCCAGGAAAGCCAGGATAGCCAGGACAGACAGGATAGCCAGGACAGCCAGGATAGCCAGGATAGCCAGGACTGCCAGGACAGCCAGGAAAGCCAGGATAGCCAGGACAGACAGGACAGACAGGATAGCCAGGATAGCCAGGACAGACAGGACAGACAGGATAGCCAGGACAGACAGGATAGCCAGGATAGCCAGGATAGCCAGGACAGACAGGACAGACAGGACAGCCAGGACAGCCAGGATAGCCAGGACAGCCAGGATAGCCAGGACAGCCAGGACAGACAGGACAGACAGGACAGACAGGACAGACAGGATAGCCAGGACAGCCAGGATAGCCAGGACAGACAGGATAGCCAGGACAGCAGGCAGAGGCAGGCAGCAGCCACTTCCTACTTCTACAAAGCACTGTCATCTGGAGGAATGACAACATTCTCTAAAATACAGCTGAATAGTGAGAGGAACTAACATCAATCTGCCTTAAAACATCAAATACTGCCTTAAAATGTCAATCCCAGAACAACTGCAGTAGCTAAAACACTGCATCAGTTCCGACAACCACCACCAAAAACCCCCACCCTGTTTCACTTGCTCCCCTGGGGTGAGGAATGAGGAAATGAAGCCATGAGGAAAGGCCTGGTTTGAGCATCCAGAGCATCCCCAGGCTGACCAGCCCAGTCCTGGCTCTGCTCAGCTGTCCCCAGGTGTCACCTGCCCTTGGAGCACCAGGCTGAGCATGGAGTTCACCTTCCAAGGGACAGAAAGCCCTGGCTCATGGATGCCTGTCCCTCTGCACAGACTGAAGGCCCTCCTTGCCCTGACACCAGCTCCCTGCCCATCTCCTTGGCTGTACAAGCAGATCTGCAGTGCAGACACACAATCATTAATATCTTACACTCTGACTTTAGCACCCTGCCTTTGGCTGACCACATCAGTACCTGGAGAACTTGCACCCCCAGGTAAAAGGACCATAAAATATCCTGCTGCCATAAGTCCCAGTTGTACCCAGGGATCCCTAGCATGGATATTTTTCTGTCTGCAATGTACTTTGGTTTTCAGAATTACAATGTTTGTTGTATGGACCAAACTCTAAGAGAGAGCCAGTCTGCACAAGGCACTGTTTTAACAGCTGCAGCCAGACAATCAAAAATAACTGGGAAAACAGACATGCAAAATGAACAGGCCTCTGGACACTGTGAAAGCAACCCATAGGCTTTGCAAGGAATTTTCTTTGGGCTTGTCCCAAGCAGAGGTCTCAGCCTCACTGCCCTGGTGCTGGATACCAGTCCCCATTTTTGTGTGAGGTGGTTTCAGCCCCTCCAGCAGCATCCTTATCTCACAAGGCTCAGGCTGCCCTTCCCTGCTGACTGTGAGAGCAAACCCCTTCCCCAGGGAGCTCCTGTTTCTCCCTGGCTGCAGGGGCTGCTGTCCTGGACCCTCCTGCACCTCTGAACACTGCTCAGGCTCTGCTAATGGCCACAAAGAACAGCTGAGTGGCACCATCCAGTGCCTCCAACATTCAGCAGAAAAACCCCAAGGAAAGGGAGCAGATCCATAAAACAAAGAAAGGGCTCCAGGTCAAGGCCCTGCTATGGGCTCCAGACCCCACCAGGCAGAAGTGGCCTCCCTTCTCCTGGAAATACCCTTTTCCCCCACACAGGTTGCCTTTGAGATCTCAAAAGCAACACAGAGCACAGAATAGGAACAACCCTTGGGGCTGAGGGGAGAGAGAGAAGGGGTCAGAACATCCAGGAACAGCAAAGCAAGAGCAGTTAATTGTTCCTGAGCTTGATATGCTTTTGATATTTTGCTTTTGATAGGTTTTGCATATCCCCTCCACTGGGCACAGTGATGAACTGCATTTAAAGCCAAAACCATTTTCCTCCCTGATGCACAGCCCTTTGCCTTGGAATTCACCACCACTACCCTTTTCTCTGATTTGGAAATGCAGTCCCATCCAGGCAGAGCAAGGAGGTGTTTTTCTCTGTACTCACACCAATGCTCTCCATTCCACACCATTTCACAGTTGCAGTCAGCACAGGCAGCCTTGAACAACACAAGGAACAGAGAACAGCCTCCCAAGGCAGCTTTGAAAACTAAGTTTCCTCTTTTCTGCTCCAGTGGAACAGTCTGGGAAATCTGCCTCCACCAAACCTGATGGCCCCACTCCAAAAACCAGGGAAGAGCTGAAGAGATCCCCCACACCCAGAGCAGGGACAAGGCAAGGTCAGGGTGGATTGATGGCTCCTGCTCAAGGAGATGCTCACAGGAGGCAGCACTCCTAAATCAGAGAGGCTGAGGGAGCCTGGGGCCTCAGTCACCTTCAAATCCATTCCCTAACAGGGGAGTGGTAAATCCCAGGGTCCTGGGAATGGCAAGTATGAATGATTGCTCATAAGCTCTTTGGGGTGTTTGAACAGGTACTTAAGCACTGAATTGTGGTTTGAGTTATGTCTGGGCACTTCAGCTCTCACGTCCATGGGCTGCTGCCATGGCCAGAAGGTGCCATGTTTATTGAGCACACACAGTCAGCCCAAAGTGCCCTGGATATGTCACTGCTAATTCATCTTCCCATGTGGCCTAAATAAACCCAAGCCTTGAGAGACCTAGATTTGATCCAGCCAGACACAATTTGGTGTCCAAAAGTCCCAGATCCTGTATGATGGATCTCAGATCTCTCCAGACCAGGACTCCAAGCAGAGAAGAAGAAACAGGTGAAGAAATTCAGGCAGAGGGCAGCCCATCACAAAGAAAGCTGTAGCACATTCAGGCCAAGGGGTGACTGAAAATGATCAGGATTGAAAATTATCAGTGATCAGGATTTGGGGACCTGGATCAAGCACAGGAAGGACAATTTAGCTGCAAAAGCTCTGCTGGTGCTGTATAACAACCCTGCCACCTGCAAGGGTGAGTGTCTGGATGAGAACACACGCCAGAGGGCAATGGCAAGGCCTGGCCTCTCTAACATGCTTTACTGTGGACTCTTGCTGTCTGGTTCAGCTCTTCCTCCCTTCCACAAAAATCCTCCTTTTTGTCTCTCCTTTTATTCTGCTTTTATCCCCCACAAACATCTGCCACAGATTCTTTCCAGGTGTTACCCATTTTTTCTGGAAAGATCAGGAGGTCCATCCACAAAGTCATCTCCTGGAAAGAGAAACTTGCTTTTCTATTTTCTTGCACTGAACATATTTTTTCCACTTTGTCTGGGGACTTCCAGGCAGGCAGTCATACAAGTGCAAAATATTCCCAGATGCACCTGCAATCAATGGGGTTGCAGCAAGGTCTCCCTCAGCAGATTTCCATGCCAGCAGTACTAAACATGCACTGTACCTGCCTGGCCTGCTAAAAACCCCTGCTCTCCATGCTCTCCTCGCTTTGCCCTGAGTTTTGCTGCTGTTTTCCCCACTGCTGAGCTGATTCTGCCCTGTGGATTTGGGGGATTTCACTGCCCACCAGGCTCAGGACCCTGGGGGGGCTCACACACAAACCCATTGATTTGGAGCTCCAGATCAATGGCTGAGAGCAGCTTTTTGTGTAAAACCAATATGGATTCTTTCTTGCAATGGATTTTCCCATCAGGTTTGTGCTGGGCTGCTGAGTAAAACACAGCAAGCTGGTTTCTGCTGCCATTGCCATTGGTGTGCAGATTGATCTGTCCCAGGGTAAAAGGTACCAGGTGCTGCCATGGAGGCTGCAGACTTTTCTGTCACTTCAAGGTTTTAAGGGTTGGGTTTTTTAGATCTGTCTTAAAAGAAATAGGGATCTTTTCCTATACCCTTAGTGAATATAAAAGAAAAGGAAGGGGTCAAAGAGCCAAACAGTTTAGAAGGAATCTGCAGGAGTGTACATGACCAGACCCAGCAAGTCCAGGGAAGAGTCATTTCAGCCCTATCAGTTTTACACTTGCTTAAAATTGTAAACACACTGCTTAAATTTGCTGAATTCAGTATTTTGCTTTCTCTTCCTCAAATGAGAAAAATACAGGTGTTAGCAAAGACAGCCTGAGGCACAGAATCCACTGTATACAAAACTACTTGGAAGTGTTTTAATCAAGACTTTCTCCTGTAAGACTCTTAAGTTAGACAAAGAGTGCCCCAAAACCAGGGCCCAGTTTAATTGCCTGACCCAGGGCCAGCTGACCTTTCCTCTCAGCCCACTGCCTGGCCAGCCAAGAGGCTTTTGGCATCAAAAAAGACTGAGCTGTGTTTAGTCACTTTTCATTTTCTCACTTGCACACTGTGTTTGCCCATTGAAGGACAGAACCCACAGACCTGATGCCACAAAATTCCCCAGGGTATTCCCTCTCCTCAAGTGGAGAATTGCAGTGAATAGCAATGAGGTTCTTAGAGAAAAAAATCCTCCCTTCCTGTAAAGTACACAAAATCAGAAAGCACCATATTTTTTTTCTCCTTCTCTGAAAATTATTTATAAGAATAGATTTACAAGAGCAAACCCAGGTTTGCTCTAGAATGGAATATTTCAAGCCATGTTCAAGGTACTATTCAATATAACTTAGTAATTTTAGTGCGTTCAACACTCTTTTTGAAACCAAAATAAAGAAAAAGCATATGAAATATGCTTAGAACTACTTGTATTTCCCTTATTAACAGCATATTTTCCATGCCTTATTTATCCTTTCTGCTGGCATATCTGCTGCAGACTTTGAATCAAAGTAAAGCTATACTCTTTTTATTGCCAATTCTGACTGGATCCCTGATAATAAACCATTAAAATGACAAGCAAGTATATAAAACAAATGGAATCACTGATGCCTATCTATCACACTTCTTGACTATAATAAGCACATCTCTCCCTTTTCTCTCTTGTTGTACATCTGAAGAGGACTTTTTATTTTTTTAACACAAGTCATAATTCAAAATTATCCTACTTAGGCATCAAATCACATCTACAGCTAACTCTTTTTGGAATTTTATACTACATTTTGCACAAAATTAGGTGAAGGCAGAACTGGTGTTCCTTTGGGTAAATGCTCATTCCATTTCTCTGTTCCTGGACTATTTTAAGTTGCTCTAAGCTTAATGAAATTTAATGCTGAAATATTTCCTATAAGAAATTAAATGTCCAGCAAAACTGTCAGTTTTCTATATGAATTATTGGTCAGCTCTAGGGGAAGCTTCTGCATGGATCTGTGTTCCCTTGGGTCTGTACAGGCTTTATCTCAGCCCTGTCACCTGTACAGCCACAACCAGGTTTGCTTCTTCCAAATTTTGACCACATTATTGAAGCTGTCACATGAAAATCTCTTGCATCAAGCCAAGAGAAACATTCAGTTCTTTTTATTGAGCATTGCCTGTCAAGCTGACAGTACCAGCCCTGTAGAACATGAGCTCAACACCTCCCAAGCATCCTCCAGCTTTCCAGTCCCTTCAGCTTTTACTGTCAGAGAGACTGGAACCCAAAACCACCAAAATGCAAACCTTGAGCCCATCCAGGAGGCAGCAGTCACCACTTTTGAGAGCAGCCCTCGGGAAATTCCTAACATGGCATTTCTCTTCAATCCCATGGAAAATGAGGGCTTTCCACAGAATGCACCCACTGCAGATCTCAGGGCACTGCAGTGAGCTGAGCCTTTGTGGCTGCTTTTAGAAACACCCTATGGACTCATTCCAGCTGTGGAAGAAACAGATTTGTTTTTTAAAATAACAAAAAAAAAACCCTACAAAAGAATTCACCATCTAAATTAGAACCTTAATTGATTTGCTTTGAAAGTTCTTAAAGTGTCATCCCTTGTACTGCCCAAGGAGTTTGGGCTGAACTCTCAGCATCATAAAGGAACTCATCAAAGTAGATTTTCATCAGCTGGGAGGTCTCAGACCTGGAGCAGGGAAGAGTGCAGGATATGCACACCCATTTTAGAATTTGTACCCCTGGCATTCATGTGCTGCCTTTGTTTCTCTTTGAGCAAAATCTCAGAAGTTAAATAAGATTGATGATTTCTGAAATTTCTTTGCAAAGAGATCATATTTGTAGAACCTTCTAGTAATCATCTAGAGCTTACAGAGTTTTGTTTTAAATCTGCTATCCCTTCCAATCCTCACTTACAGTCCTGTGGACATTCCTCCTTTCTGCTGGTCATTTAGCAACGATCATATTTGTATTTCTCAGCAAAACAAACCAAGCCATTCCCCCAGGCTGAGCTCAGACTGTCTCAGCCCAAGGCTCTGCAGCAGGACCTGGGGCTGCTCCCCCTTGGCACTTCCTGCTCCTATTGCTCCTCCAAAGACACAGAACTCGGTGACAGCTGCCCCAAAGTTGCCCCAGCAACTTCCCTGCCCTTCCCACACCCCAAACTCCAGTCAGGGCTTGGGGCAGCAGCAGCCCCAAGTCTGGCACTGGCTGGGGGTTCCCAGATGATCGTTCTGATTTTCAAATATAAGTTTTGCTTTTAACAATATGAATCCCCAAACCCTGGCAGACATGTAATTATACAGAGGCAGAATCAGGAAACATTTTAGCAGCTCAAAGGCACCTAAAAATGGCTTTGTCTTCACCTCATCACATTTCAGTGGGCACTGGACAAGTCCAAAACCCCTGCTGGATAAAAAGCCAATGACTCCAGCTGTGGACCTCTGGAATAGACTGACCAGTCTGAAAACATGACACAGAAATGTTATCTATGCTTAAAATAAAAATTATAAAAAGGATTTGATGCCAAAAACCTACTGCATATAAAAAGTGAATTAAAACATGATGTTCAGAGTTCTACAAGACACCTTAATTTATTACACCTACCAAATAAAATCTGTTTGAACCTATTCCTGCTGTCCCTAAATCCAAAGGAAAGACACCCTCCAACCCAACTTCTGGCTTAACATTATAGAGAAATCAGGTTATACATGTTCTTGCCCCTTGAAAATATCAATTATCTTCCAGTTAACAAGCTGTGAGCTAAAGTTTACCTTCCTGTGGGAAAGTCCTGTCAGCATTAGCAAAACTTATTTCAGAGAACAATCCTATGTTATAAAACAAAAACAGTCCATCATTCTTAAAAATGCAAAGTTTAGAGACATACATCCAATTTCCAGCTGCCAACAAGCCAGGGACACCATGGCTTGTGGTCACATTTAGGGTTAAGTGAAGACCTTGAAGAAAGATGGTGGAGACAACAGCCTGATAACTGCATCTGAAGTGTTCAGGATTTTTTAATCAGCTGTGGTTTTTAACAGTAAATTTTAAATTCCCTTAAACTGGGCTGTCCTTTGCCTCAGTTGCTCTTTTGCTTTGTGAAATTTCGGAGCTCACATCCTCCAGCTCCTCTCCACTGCCACAGAAACAAACACGAGAAAATCTGAAATGTGAGACAAGCTCAGAGTGCAGAGCACTGCGGCAGATGGTTACAAAGAGACAGCAAAGCTTACATGAAAAGGAATTTAGAAGCAGAGAAAAAAGGTTCACTGCTGCTTCCATTCAAGGGGAAATGAGGGTTCCCCCCTCTCTTGAACATGCTGAGATCAATGTTCAGTTTGTTGGGACTCACAGAAGTGCTCAAAGGTGGCCTTGCTGCCTCTGTCGTGGAACCAATTTACCATGAATATCACTCAGAGCTGCTTCCAGGCTTTGTCATTTCATAACTCAAGGTACAATTTAAGGGGAGTTCCAAATTAATGTGAGCAAGACCTTTAAAGTCAGCTTTATGGTTTCCAAAACAACTGATTTGTGAAATGGAGGGGGGAGGCAGGGGGCTCACGAGCAGTGCCACTGGTGGAGTTTATTGTGTCAGAATAATACAGAATATAGCTGGGATTAGATTGCTGCTGCCTACACAGGCATGATAGCACCTGAGAATTCTCTCCACGAAGGCCATTTTGTTTTCTTGTATATTTTATCACTTTCAGAGGTTTCAGACTGGTTTTCATCAGGAAGAGAGCTGCTCTCCCTAGGCTGCCTTTGAAATGCACACAAGGGAAATTATTCCCATTTCAGACCTGCTGACCCAAACAAGCTCACCAACAGCAAGCCCCACGTCCTGTGTGTCCCTAACCTCCTCTCAATATGCTTTCAGCTGCTTCCCAAGTCCCCTATTTGCCTGGCTGATAACTCAACCACCCACTGCCTCCCCAAGTAAGCAAGGATTGAGTTCTGCCAGATTTCCCCCCTGGAGCAGCTTTAATGTAGGTCTGTCACCTTGAGCTGAGGATTTTCACCAAACTTGGGGGAACTCTGTATTTCTGAAGGCTTTAAATTACTTTCAGCTTCAGTGGAAACTGGCCCTGGCTTGGAAAGCAATTAGCAGGGGCCTGATGAAGATGCACAAGCAGTCACACAGGTCTGCTGGCCACAGGTGTGCCTGTGCTGAGTCTGAAACACCTTGAATACTCAGTGCAGGTTTGGTCACTGCCATGTAAGATATTGAGCCATTAGAGTTTCCAAAAGAGGCCATGAAGATGGTGAAGGGCCTGGGAGAGAGGCTGAGGGCACTGGGCTGGGTCAGCTGCAGCAGAGGAGCTGAGGGCAGAACTCCCCGGGACTGCAAGGGCAGCTCTGAGCTCTGCTCAGGCCAGGGGCAGCACCCAGGAGTGGCTGGAGCTGGGCCAGGGCAGGCTCAGGCTGCAGAGCAGGGCAAGGTTCTGCTTCCCCCAGAGGCTGCTGGGCACTGCCCAGGCTGCCCAGGGAATGGGCACAGCCCCGAGGCTGCCGGAGCTCCAGGAGCCTTTGGGCACCAGGGAGGGACAGGGGGGATTGTTGGGGGTCTGGGCAGGGCCAGGGGCTGCATCCATCATCCTGGGGGGATTGTTGGGGGTCTGGGCAGGGCCAGGGGCTGCATCCATCATCCTGGGGGGATTGTTGGGGGTCTGGGCAGGGCCTGGGGCTGCATCCATCATCCTGGGGGGATTGTGGGGGTCTGGGCAGGGCCAGGGGCTGCATCCATGATCCTGGTGGATCCCTTCCCACTCAGTTTATTCTGTGGTTCTGTGATGTTATATAAAATTAAAACCAAACAAACCACACACCCCTAAAAGAAAAAAAACAAACTCAGCTTCAAAAGGCTACAGCCTGCTGGGTCTCGGTCTGAATGTGAAGGATGTGAGGGTGTCTCTGATTCCATTACACACGAGATGTGAAACCCACACAAGTGATTTAGGAGCCTTGTTGAGTATGACAGGGCTGTGCCTGCAGGCAAAGACAAGCCCAGTCTTCCCAGTGGAGGAAGCTCAGGAGATATTTGGATCTGGAGGGAAAGGCATCATAGCTAGGAACAGGGGGAGGACGACAGAAACTGGAAGTTACAGACATATGGATAGAAAAAAATGGCTTTTTCCTACCTAAATTTAAGTCTGAAACCATATTTGAGCTTTTACTTTTTATTTATTTCAACATTCTACTTATGAATGCAGTAATATAAAAGCAATTCAGCCTTAATTATAGTGGTTTAGCTGAGTTGCTATAATTTTCCTGTCCCTTAATTCTCCCGATGTTTATAACTATTAAAGAGCTTACGCTCTGGTAAATTTTTTATTCTTCATAATTGCCAAGCCTGAGCAGAGCAATAGGAGCTCCATGCTTAGCATTTCCTCATGTAATCCAAAGTCACACTGTGCCAAATATAAGGCACTTGAAGGAAGTCCCTGTGGGTAGCAATGTATCTGCTTTAACTCATGGCACACGAGGTGTGGGATGTGGATTTTGGAGTCACCCACACACCAATTCATCCCCAGCCCAGCCAGAGCCAGGCACCCTCTTAATGCTCTATTTTTATCCTCTTGTTACTCCTTTGTTCAGCAGCCACAACTCACTTTTTCTACACTTCTGTTTTACTGGAACAATTCACACTGGGAAGCCAGGCCTAAGGAACTCCTGCATGTCCCTGGAGCACAGTGCCCCAGACCTGTGAGAGGGAAGGGTGGCAGTGCCAGGGAGGGGGAGAGGATCTGATCCTTTACTCAGCAGCTTTCTCCTCCCAGAAAAAGGGTGATATTCCACCACACTCTCACTCTCCTGTAAGGACAACTCTTGTTTTCTCACAGAAAAACAAGCCACCCTTTCAGCAATAAAACATCCTACTTGTGGTAGCAGCAACCTGCAGATTTTACTTTAAACAGACAAACAATTGAAAAAATGAATTTCTTTTAAGGTGGGGAAAACCTTCGGCAACACACATATGGGAGGGACTCAGGAAATTCTTTCAGATGTTGCAAGCTCCCAAATTAAAGGAAAAAGAAAAAGTCCCTAGCTGCACTTGAAAGATGGCTGGCTATTTCCTCAAAATTCCCATGATCACATAAAATGTGGCCACTGGTGATGCAAACAAACATTCCTAAAAACCAACCCAAGGTTTTGTGAGCAGCCCAGCTCCCCCAGAGCACGAGGGAAGGCAGGTCCACGTGCATCTCTGTGGGATCAAGAACAGCCCCTGACCATTTTAATTTCCCTCCTTTCCTGTCTAACTTTAATTTTCAAAGGTTTTGCCCAGGGCCCTTTGCTGAACTCTACTTTTTTACACGATCAGAGCTGTCCTCCTTCAGAAGAGACTCCTCACTGTCTGCTCTAAGCCTGCCCAAGCTGCTTTTCCCTGCAAGATCCTCATCCCACATCCCCCAAAAGAAGCCCTCAATACACAGGCTGCCTGGGAAGTGCAGATTCCAAGGCCAGTAACCAAAGGCTTCCTCAGCAGGGCCCAAATCCCCAACTAACAGCTTGTCACAGCTTCAGTTTACAGAGTTTATAATTGTTTTGGGAGGTGCATTACAGAGAAATCAAAATGATAACAATTCTCAAAAAATTGCAGCGGGTTGTGCACAAAGATTAAACAGCTTGGTCCTATTCTCACTGGGAAACGGGAGGCTTAGCAAACATGGAATTAACATTTTTAATATTGTGAAAGGGAATTAATCAGCTGATAAATATTGGGGGTGGGAATCAAGAAATAACCTGATCAACAGCAGGTATTCTGCTGCTATCTGGAGGCTGAGGAGGGAAGGAGGATTCTGTTTGTGAAGGCTCAGCAGGGAGCAGAGCTTGCCTGGGAGGTTCAGGCCAGCAAGGCAGTGACATGAGGGGTACAAGGGGTACAATGTGTGGCCAGGCAGTCCCCACAGCTGGCCCCACAGCAGGAGCTCTGGGACCCATCTGAGGGCATTTTGTCCAGGTGATGTGGGGCAGCAGGGGCAGAGGCTGGGAATCCCACCTGTCACTCACAAACACACACAAGAGGTGAGTGGAGCTTTCAGCAGTCTCAAACCCAGCCACTCACCCAAATGTTAATTACCTCCAGAGTACAGCACACACAGGACAGGCTTTGTTCCTTTTCACTTGTAAGTAAAGTAATTTCCAGGTGGTGTTGCCATTGTGCTTAATTTAGATTTTGTAACATCCTGGAAACCCTGACATGACCTGAATGATGGCTCTTAAAACATACTCCAAAGCTGCCTGAGAGCCTTCCACTAATTGAGAAGAGGAAAAGGAAAACAGGCAGGGCATCATTTGCTTTCTTATCAACTATTTTATCATAATTTTTTTTTTTTTTTTAAAAAGAGGCTACAAAAATAGCCCTGCATCACAACTAAATATTTGCAGTTAACACATGCAGATCTGGGTAAGGTGTTCATGCCACCCCTGAACAACCAACATAACTTCCAGAAACTTGCACCCATTCCTGACCAAAATCAGTATCTGCCCAGCACTGGGTCATGTGGGATCAATGCAGTCTGCAGCCAAGGCTGAATGTGTCAGGGAGCTTCAGGTCACAAAGGTCAGGGGTTGCCAGTGAAGAAGCTGCAGCCCTAGCACAGCTGGGCTGGAATTCCCAGCCAGCTCCTGAAGAAGTTTTATATTCTGTCCAAGCTCCCAAGGCTCCACCACCTGTGTTAGAAAGGTGGAGCAGCTTAGGAGGCAGGAGCAGGGAAGGCAGACAGAAGCTGCAGAGGTGTGTATACAACCCTGGCATGATGTCCAGCTCTGGAAACACTGCCTTCAGTACAGCAAAGTAACAGGAATTTACATTTCTGAGTGTATTAAGCTACAGCTGAATACTGAGCATCTGTGGGGCCAAGTCTTGTTGTCACAAACATTGTACTGCTCTGAGCAAAGCTGAGGACAAGGAAGGCAGAAAGAGTGCTGTGCTCTCCTCAAGTCACCTACAAACATTCCATTCCTACAATGCTCCAGTGCAAGCTGACAAGTCCAGCTCCCTGGGCACTCGTATTTTATTAACCTTTTAAATTATCTAAATGTTTGCAAAAATTGTTGTCATTTTGCCACATGCTTCCTTTTTCACTTGAGCTTCATAATGCAGAAGTGACAAGAAGTGGGAAGAAAGGTTAGAAAAGCCAACCAGTCCCAGTCTGGAGTACAATTAACACAGTATTCAGTTTCACAGGGCAGTTCTGGCTTAGTAAACATAATGATAGCTTTACTCCAAGGTATAAATGAGAGGGCATTCATTTGCATTACTAACACACCTTGACAAAGGTTCCAAGATCAAAGACAAGCTGTCAGCATAATTGTAAAATAACACTTTTCCCCATTTTAATTACTTGAAATAGCTTTTCTGTATTATTAATAACATTTTCCACCATTAGAGCAAAAGTTGATTAAAGGCACTGCTCTGTGCACAAACACAGAGGAGGTTTGCATAGCACAGGAATGACTTAGAGATGTGTTTGGAGCACACTCTCGAGCACAGGCTGGGACTGTGGGGGTCTCCTGTGCACCAGGAGTTGGGCTGGATGGTCCTGGTGGGCTCCTTCCAAACCAGGACATTCTGTCATTCTGTGTTTGGATTGAAAACACAGAACAAAACTAAACAAATGTGCCCCCTTCAAACCCAGCCATATCCAGGCAGTTTGAAGCAAGACTCGGCTCCCTCTGAGAAGTTCCCAGGCCCAAGAGGCAGCTGCTGTGAACCCAGCCTGAAAGCCCTGCCAGGCAAGCAAAGAGAAAAGATTCATGCCCACCAAACCCCTCATCTGAGAGCAGATCACCCTCCCCACAGAAGGAATAAGTTCTATTAGGAAGGAATTGTTCCCTGGCAGGGTGGGCAGGCCCTGGCACAGGGTGCCCAGAGCAGCTGGAGCTGCCCCTGGATCCTGGCAGTGCCCAAGGCCAGGTTGGACCCTGGGGCTGGGAGCAGCCTGGGACAGTGGAAGGTGTCCCTGCCTTGGCAGGGGTGGCACTGGGTGGGATTTAAGGTCCCTTCCAGCCCAAAGCATGCAGTGAAGAAACTCTGTGATCTCAAGTCTGACCCAGTGCCCCCTAAGCCTCGCTCCAGCACTTTCAGTGCATTCTGGAGGAGTCCCCACATCCAGCTGCTTTAGCCACAGCTGGAGATTGGCCTCCCCCAGACATCCCATGGCTCATTTTCCCACCTCACAGTCTTACACTTCCTGCCCAGAACAAGGACACCACAGAAGCACAGCCCTGACCATCAGGGTTACACAGCCCTGGCTGTACAAAAGCAAGTGACACCCTGCTCTTGCACCCCCCCAGTACTGCTGATGCATCAGTGTAACAAAATAATCACCACAAAAGTACCCACTGCTGCAATAATTCTCAGTTTGACGTGTCCTTCTCTCCAAGAAAATGCCTTGCATTTGTGGCTTGAAGGATTAAGTGATTTAATAGGTTTTTGCATCCCTATCTTCCATGACTTCCCTTTGATAGCTCTGGTCCAGCCTCAACACTCACTGAGCCATTTCTGCAGATGATTAGCTCTCTGAATACATTTTGCATTGTTTGATTATATTTAATAGAGGAATACTGTAGTACAAGACTAAAAACAAATTAATTTACTATAGATAAACTTTTATGGTCGCATTTAAAAGAAAGTAAACAAAAACTCAATTTGCTTTACATGTGAACAACCTAGATGTTTTTCCAAGAGATGAACAAACTGCAGGCACTCCATAACCCCCAAAGCAGTGACCACAACAGCTCACCAGTGTTAGACTTGTCATTTGTTCCAGAGCACACACAGCAAGTTACAAACTTCCCTCAGTACTGAGTGTGATGATTACACTGATTTTTCCCAAGCTGCCCTGCCCTGTGCTGGAAAGGGCTGGCACACTGCAGTTTCTCTGTGGAGAACCATCATCACTCCATCAGCTCATTAGCAGCCCAGCAGAGAGGATGCTCTTGGAGTGCTTGTGTAGTTTCCTGCTAAATAGGGATATAGCCCATGAGTAACACAAACATTTTGTAAAAAATCAAACCAGCAAACAAACAAACAAAATATTAACATTCTGTGGTTCTCTAATTTCAGTTGTTGCTACTCAGACACAATTAGGCACTGAACCTGCACTGCTACACTTCACCTAAAACATGAAGTGCCCCATGGCAAAGGTCTTGGCAGTCTCTACCCCACTATTTTATGAGGGTGGAAATGGGAGCAGCTGAATGTGCCTGCAGGGAAAGGTCACCTGGAAATCATGGCACCACTCTCCTTTGAAGAGGATTTGCCTCTGTGGGTGTTGGCCATCCCTCGTGCTGTCTGCAGACCTGGGAGCTTCCAAACTGACCAGTGCCTTCTGCCCTGCCCCAGAAAATGCCCCCAGCCCCAGCTGTGCCTGGACACCTCCCTGGCTGCTCAGAGGGAGCTGCACCCTCAGCCCAGCTGGAAGAGCTGTGCCCTGTGCTCCACCTTCCCAGAGACACCTCTGCAGCCCAAGCAGGGCCAGCCTGTGGCTTTCCACGCCTGGGAGAGCTCCTGGGTACGTGTGCTTTGACTGTTCAGTGTTTGATTTACATTAAATGCAAAACCACTCCCATGAAAGTCACTTCAGCAGTGCACAGCCTCTAAAGCACAGCCCCTGAGGCACAGGCAGGCCAGGTACACTGCTGGACACCCTCCCTCCACCCCAGCCCTCCCTGAGCAAAAACTGCACTGCACACAAATGCCTTCCAAAAAACTCCCCCTATCACCATGAAAAGAGTCTGAGATCCCAAAAAGCAAAATATCCCTTCTCTGAGAGGTTAAGATGCCTCTTACAGGAGGAAAATTGGGTACCTGGCAATCTTTGAATGCTTTAGGAAGATGGGATTGTATTTATTTCCCATCCATGTGAGGGAGGGAAAAGAGCTCTTCAAAAATAGTTTGTTGCTCAATATGGTCTTTTGCAGGCCTTTAACTTTTTTTGTTATTCATTGAAATTTATAAGGGAAAGCTGAGAGTCACAAATGGAAAAGAGATTTGACTGGCAGCTACAACTTCAATTTCTATGAGAAATCTCCCTGGAAAACAGGCTTATTTTATCTCGGCCTCACCTTCCAGGAACAAAACCATGACAGTTACACACACTGTTCTCTTGTGTACCCATCCTCACACTGGAAATTACAACTGAATTACAAAACAGATTGTCTGATACTCATGAAAATAAAATTCATAGTCCACTCCACTCCAGCTAATTAATTTTCTTCAAACCACATCCCAGAGTGATCAAATGAGACATGAGCTCTTTCATGAGAAGAAAATCCCACTGGAGTTCCTGAACATCAAATGTAACAAACACCAGCGTTCCAACATTTGCATCACTATGTTTGAACCTCCATGTTTGCATTTGTAAGCACCCATTTGCATGTGAGCACTATGTTTTATTAATAGTGATTAATATTAATATTCCAAGGTGGTAGTGAGTTCTGAATTGATGCAAAACAGGCTCATGCCATGAGACAAAAGCAGATTGCTCATGGTTAAGGTCATCCAGAGAAGAGGACACATCTGAGCCCACTAAAAACAAAGCAAGGCAGCACTTACTGCTCACAACAGCACCACTGTGAAACTCTCCAGGACAGCCCTTCTTTTGTCTGCCTGGCCCTGGGAACCCTTTTGCACTTTTTCATATAGTTCATATTAAAAATGAGAACTTTAGCTTCCCTCATGAGACCCAGCTCTAGAGCTATTTTCCCTAAATAATGGCCATCTGTTCGGAATGACCTCCCCAAACAACTCGCTTTGTTAACGGCAACTTTGCTGCAGTTAATTCACCAGTGGGGATTGCTCCAGCCAACTTTCCACGGGCCTCTATTGTTATGAAAACCTATTATCAAGCAATTAAATGACAGCAAGAACGCAATAAAGTACAACAGTTTCACTTGTAGCATTATCCTGGGTGCTGATGTTAATGAAAGGCTATCGCACCCCTGACTGCAATTCCGAAATTCTGCCATACAGGAGAAAATTCCCGTCAGCAGCTATTTCCACTCTTAATGGTCTGAGCAATTATAATCCTTGCCTAAGCCCTTCCCCAGTATTTCACCCCAAATTAAATTAAGGACAGCTCTGAGGTGATCTCTCTGCTGGAGCCAGGCCCAAAGGACACAAAGCCCGGCTTTACCAAAGCTCAGCCCATGTGGGAAGGAGTTTGCTTCCCTGTCACACAGGTGAAGCTCACAGAGGAGCAGTCACAATCCCTCCTCCTCTGTGTAAATGAAACAATAAACCAGCCTTCTGAATTCTCTACTCTGAATTCATCTCAGTAGAAAATAATGACGTTAAATTGCCCTTAAATTCTGGCAGGCTGGATTTCTGGCATGACACCTTTCCTTTCCTTTTCTCATTTCTAGAGCTAAACATAAACTTAAATAAACCTCTTTGAGAAATGAGATGCACATAATTGCCACAAATACCACAAGGTGTCTAGACCATTTCCCCTTTCTAAATTACGCTGGGTTTGAAATGTATACAATCACCATTTTGTATTTCTGATATAAAACAGAGCAGTAGGTCTTGAAACGAGTTATGGGTTTTTCTCCCCACCATGAAAGTACAAATCTATGTTGACATGAAGTAGTACTTTCCCTACTGCTGAAAGGATCCAAGTGCAGTCATGCTGCTTGGCATGGATTCAGCTAATATGCATTTCCAGTTCCCCTGCCCTGACAGAAGGCAGTATATTTACCAGCCTGTATGTGCAGTTAGGCTAAAGTGTTGTTTTTCACTGGGACTCATAACCTCTTCTCTTTGGAATATTTATTTTCTTCCTAAGATGCCATAGGGAAACTTTATGCAACTTACTGTATCACTTCTCCATCAATACTACACCCAGGCTTCTTCCAGGTAGCTGGCCAAAACAACTGGGTGGGAAAGCTCCACAACAGAAATCACTGCATGAGAGAGAATATGAATGAATTCTTTGTTCATAAGAAATTTTAGATTGTTTTATAATTCAGGTTTTATAATCCTGACATTAATTTTATAAGGCAGAAGTGTTTCACTCAATCTTGTTTCACAGGAACAACCTGAAAGTAGTGTCCCAGGAAGGGCTCTTCAAAGGGAGATGCCTCCCAAACCAAACAAGAAACACAGGATTCAGCAATCTCACCTCTTAGAGGAGATGGAATTGATTTTGCTGTTTTCTAGGGAAAAACCACAGCAACTGCCAAGCAGGATGGACAGTGTTGGCTGGCCCTCCAAACCCACTCCCCTTTGCCATGCAGGGACAGAATCTCTCTTCTTTCCTCTGGGTCCATAATCCAAGCCAGAAATAGGAAGAACTAATGTGGTTCTTAATCCTCCTCACTATCCTTCACATAAAATATCTTCAACTAGAATTATACAACAGAAACTTTATCTTTAAAAATTGGAAAAAAGCACAAGAGAACCTCATAACATATAGGAATGTTCTCTGTGCACTGAGAAAAAGAAACAGGAAAATAATATATTAATCTAATAACACAGATAGGATTGTTTCTTGGAAGAACATTGATAATAAAGCAGCAGAGGAGAGTTTTGTTCTGTAAAACAAGTTGTGCTCACATGAGAGAGACCTGAACATCACTCATGCTGCTGAGAGAAAACCTGTATTTCCCAGCTCCCTCACGAATGACAATTTCATCTCTCCCAACTTTCTGTTGTCAAGCAAAAGAAATATGGTGTAGACTTGTATAACAGCCAAACAACTGACATTTACTTTTGGTAGTCCCTCCAAAGTTGTGCACTTTCAAAACCAATATTTTTGACTAATAACCTTTCTGTTTCTCATCACAGCATTTGTTTGGATCTCTTTCTGAGTCCTGGCTTATTGGAAATACCTTACAGGAGTGATTGTGTCCTTGACAAACCCAGTGTGATATGGTGACTCTCCTCTTGACACCACTGATATTTCCCAGCACACAGGAGAGCAATGGAACAGAGCTGAGTGTTTCCCAGGAGCTCCCAAGAGAGAGTTTTGCCCTTGAGTGTTATCCCAGTGAGCTTTGCCTGTGTGCATTGCAAGGGACAGCTGTGACAAAGGTCCCCAAAGCCAAACCATGCACTAAAGGACATTTCTGAAGCTGCACAAAGGGGGTTCTACCCCTTCGTGCAATGGCCAGTCTGTAGCAGATCTGGATTCTGGGGTTTGTTTAAAAGGGGACCAGAGGTGTTTCCCTCACCCCCTTCAGTGCTGTCTTTGCTCTTCAGGTCCCAACCTCACTGTGGAGTGGGATTTGAAGCAGAAGTTCTTTTGCTCCAGCTGTGCACAGTTGTCCCTCTCAGCGTTTCCTGGCCCAGGTGCCTGGGCATCCCTGGCCTTCATCCCCCTACTTATATCCAGTATCCAGGATCTTCCCTCCAGGACCTCCCTTCTGGTCTCTCTTCTTTCCAAGACCACTTCTCACTTTGGGAACAGCCCATTTTCAAGCCCTGCTCTGCTTTCCAGAGCCCCAAGGCCTCAGTTCTCCCTCTGCAGGCTGTGTACAAAAGCCCAACAAGTGCCTCCCAATCAGTAAGTCTGGCTTAGGTCTCCCTGGAGGATTTGGGATGTGCCCCTTGTCTAATCCAGGCATTTTAAGACTTTACAGCTGTCCTGTAGCAGGCTTCTGCCAGAGGTCAGAAGTTCAGTTTTGGACGTTCAGGCAGAGGCCACCTGTGAATGCACAATTTGTCCCATTTACAACACTTTGGTATGAATTTATTAAAATATATGATGAATAGACAGCAGAAATTCCTGATTAGACCCTAATCACAGAGTTCCAGCCAGAGTACAGGCACAGGTACTGTACTCCTGATTGAACCTGCAGGCAAAGCAGCCTCTGCAGGAGCCCTGCAGCACACTGAGGGCTCTCCTCACACACGTGTCCATGTGAACACAGAGCCTGACCCGTGCTGGCCAAGCCCTTTGTGCTCTGGGGCACTGACACCCCTAAGAGGCACTGCAGAAGGGGTGAAATGCCACATCTGGATTCTATTTTTGACATTGAACTTCCATTGGAAACGACAGCCCCAGCCAGGGGGATGGCAGGGGAGAGCAGCACACAAACACACAAACGAGATGATTAAAAACGTGGAGGTGGATGCTGAGAATATACAAACCAGGGGACTGGCTTTGCTCTTGTATCAGCACAAAACCTGACTGGCCCAAGGGAACTCAGTATGGCTGAACCTACATAAATAATGAGCTGTGAAATCAAGCCTTGAATAGCAAATAATGCACTTCATGATAGTGCTCATTTCATAATATTGCTGTACTACCTGCCTTCTGCATTAGCCTGCCTTACAGTCAGGGGTGAGATGAGTACACAGCTGATAACCAGTCCATCAGTGGTTACATTAAAACACATCAAATTAGGCTCTGCAGTAAAGGTGGGGAAGCTTGCAAATAAGAAATTTATTTTTTTTTTTTAGATCATACTAATGATTTTTTAAAAATAGCTTTTGAGACATCTACTCACTTGATTCACCTCTAAAGGCAGGGGAGAGGCAGGGGTGGTTTTCCTGTCCCCCCACCGAGTGCCAGTGAGCCGAGCTGATTGCTGCACACATCATTTGACATCCTGCAAACACGACGAGCAAGCAAAGGCAGACAGAAACGTTCTCAACACTTGTCACATTCCCTGATTGGTTCTCACTGAGCTGTTTGGCATGGAAATGTGGGGAGAGATGGAGCTCTGAGAGACAGAGTGCAGGGAAAGCGCCTGCGACAGAGCGTCATCTCCTTATTAGCGACTCTGGATTGGGAAACTGAGACAGGGAAATGCATCACTGTGACACTTCTGCTATTGCCTGTTACACAAATAAAGAGGAAGTTCATCATTAAATCCCAATTATGTATGCCTTCATGGCTTCACTAAAATCCATTCATTTTCCAGGAAGCACGCAAGCACACACAGCTTCAAAGTGGCTGCAGCCCCAGCACAGACCCCAAGCTCAGCACAGCCCGGATTGCTCTGCCAGACAGGGATAAACACAGAGAGCCCCTGTGCCTTCAGCCTCCAGAAACTGCTTATCACAAACAGGATAAGCACATAGGCAAGCAGCGAGCTGGACCAGAAACTTCCATCCAAAAATGATTACGAAACACTTAAAATCTAAAGCAGCAAAGAACGCAAACAAAAAGAAGATTGAATTGCCCGAGGAGGCTCAAAAGAAGGCCATACTTGATTGGATTCAGATTTGATTGAGATTCACCCTCATTCATTAAAAAGTTTGAAGATGTTCAGTCAAAAATTAACTCTCAAGTTGCAGAGCAGGGTACAGAGGAGCCATTTCTCACAGGCTGGATTTGCTACACAGCTTTTCTTACAAACCCATACCTGAATTCCTACAGTTACATAACCCACACATTAGCAAGCCTCAATTGTTCCAGAAAATAAAGACAACCATTCAGGCAGCTGCCAAAGCCCCCAGCACGCTGGGTGTGTGCACACACATCTCCAGCCCACAGCCACTCCTAACACTGACATTCATCCCACTGTTGAACTAACATCCATGCAACTATTTAATTAAATACAGGTTAGTACAAAATTGGTATAAAATCATACAGTTTATGACTCTATGACTTCAGCAGGGCTGGCATTTATGCTTAAATGAAGTCTTGCACTCTGTATCCTGTAACTCATATGAAGTAGACAAGAATTATTATCTCCATGCCCTTCATAAATGGGAAACTGAGGTAAGGGAAGGTTGAGTGACTCACTCAAGAACACCTGAAAGGTTAGAAGTGATGCTGTTGTGAGTGATGAGTAGGAGAGTGGCTGAATAACTCCTTGTTTAAAGCCTGAAGTATGTTTACTGAAATTGAGTAAAAATAGGCTTTGCTTTTAAAATGGCTCGTTGGAATTTTTCAGCATTGTGTGATTTTTCTCTTGCCCTCCACCAGCAGCAAAGTTCACACACATGAAAGCAATATTTAGCATTGAAACCTTTAAAAGTTATTCTGGTCCCAGTGATGTTGACCTAAATTTAGAACAAATTCAAGGGTAAGCTTTGTCCTGTAACCTCCACATGTTCCACCAGCCCCTCGTGCTCAGGCTCACAGCATCACCTTTCAGGGAGGAGGCCCTAAAGAACATCAGCACCTTGCCCAGCCCAGGGCAAGCCCTACCCCCACAATTCCCACCCTCAACACAAGCAAGTCAGCAGCACAAATCTGCCTTCAAAGTACAAATTCCTCGTGTTTGTGCCTAGATATTTCCTCAATACATCAATTCATTTACCTAAGGTATCCATCCCAATCAAGGCAGGATAGACCGTCCAAGAGCAGTCAGGCTCTGGGTACTGAAAAGATCATACATATGCAGCAGAAAAACCGTAATTAAACTTGAAGCCAAGAAACTCCAGGCATTTCCCATTGTCCAGTATGCACAAAAGGGAGTGACTCAAAGAAGAACTTGCAGTTTCTTTTTGAGCACAAACAAGAGATGCTCCTGAGCTGGAGGAAGCAGGGTCACAGGGAGCTGCATCACGGCTATAAATAATTCTTATTTTAAGGCTACAGTTAAATGAAAACAGAAAATACAACTGACAGCACCTATGCTTCTTGTCTTTCTCTATATTCTCTTACAGTTGACCTTGAGAATATTTTATATTAGCCTAAGGGTGGAAAGAAATGTTCTTCTTCACTGCAGTTATTTAATAATAGCTTGTCCTCCTTCTGCTCAATATGCAAGCAGGCATTGCTTTTGTCAAGCCTTCAGCAGGTGCTTTGTTCCCACTGAGCTGGTGCCCGAAGCTCAGGGAGTGCCCCTGCCCGTCTGGGCAGCGCGGCTCCAGTTCCAGCAAGCGGCAGTGCCAGAGCACGGGCTGAGCAGGGAACAATCCTCTGCCACTCAGCACAACTCTAATTTACAGGGCCACTCCTGCCTGGGGATCCTGCCCTTCAACCAGAGGGGAAACCCAGCCCAAATCACCATTACAGTCAAACCACAATGTGAATTTTGATTCAACAGGGGTTTCGTCAAGAAAAAGCGTCTGCCAGCAGTTGGGCGATGGGGTGAAATCAGATTGTTAAATGTGTTTAGCCGCCGTTTGGGAGCGCTCCGGTCTGACGGTGTCACTGGTGCCTGATGGATGCAGGAGCAGGCTCGGGCTGTCCCCGCCGAGCCCTGGAGCCGCAGTGCCCTCTCCCGAGCTCGGCAGGCAGCGGGACCCGGCTGCCTTCGGGAGCCCATCCCTGCACGGGCAGAGCCGCTCCCCACAGCCGGGCCGGGCCGGGCTGGGTCGGGCTGGGCTGGGCCGGGCTGGCCCCGCTCTGCTCAGGGAGCGCGGGCCGGGGATGCCTCCGAGGGGTGGGAGGGGACAGCGAGGCTGTCCCACGTTCCCTTCTTGAAAACACCTTTAAAACAAGGCGAAATGGGCAATCGGCAGGAAAGGGCCGAGCCCGGGAGCGGGACTGCCGCAGGCTGGAGGAGCACCCCGGAAGGGACCGGGAACGCTGCTGGCCCCGGCCACAGCCACAGCCCGGCCATAGCCACGGCCACAGCCACAGCCCGGCCACAGCCACAGCCACAGCCCCGGCCACGGCCACAGCCACAGCCCCGCATATAGCTACAGCCACAGCCACAGCCCCGCATATAGCTACAGCCACAGCCACAGCCCGGCCACAGCCACGGCCACAGCCACAGCCACAGCCACAGCCACAGCCACAGCCACAGCCACAGCCCAGCCACGGCCACAGCCACAGCCACAGCCACAGCCACAGCCCTGCATATAGCTACAGCCACAGCCACAGCCCGGCCACAGCCACAGCCACAGCCACAGCCACAGCCACAGCCACAGCCACAGCCCCGCATATAGCTACAGCCACAGCCACAGCCACAGCCACAGCCCGGCCACAGCCGCAGCCACAGCCCCGGCCACAGCCACAGCCACAGCCCCGGCCACAGCCACAGCCACAGCCCGGCCACAGCCACAGCCACAGCCACAGCCACAGCCACAGCCCCGGCCACAGCCACAGCCACAGCCACAGCCACAGCCCCGGCCACAGCCACAGCCACAGCCACAGCCACAGCCACAGCCACAGCCACAGCCACAGCCACAGCCCCGGCCACAGCCACAGCCACAGCCCCGGCCACAGCCACAGCCACAGCCCGGCCACAGCCACAGCCACAGCCACAGCCACAGCCACAGCCGCTGGGCCAGCTCGGCAATTCTCCAGGCGAGCAGCCGCAGGGCAGCTTTAGGATCACTCTCCCAGCAGTGCACAGCAGGGAAAGGCCACGGGCAGTGCCCGCAGTGCCCCCCTGGCCCCGAACAGCCAGCGGGCGCTCCTGGCTGCGGGCACCGGGCCTGGTGGTGGAGCCCCTGCAGCCACACAGCAACCCAGGGCAGGAGCCTGCATGCCACTGGCCACAGGATAGCTCCCTTCAAAACCATTCCAGCCATCTAGGAGCCTAAATATAGGCTTCCTTTTCAATAAAGCTAGTTAAAAACTACTTATCTTCATTTTTTCTATCATAACATAGTCTCTTGAAATCACTTTTTCCTCTTTTTCTCTGTTCACATTCTCTCTTCCCAGCCCTCTTATTTGGGTTCCTGATTTCAGCTCCAGCCCTGCTTTACAAGCTGATTTCTATTGAAATGGTGACAAATTCTTTCCCATCTTTCTTCCAGGGGTTGATGAGGAAAGAGATGCACCATGCAGTTCAGTTTCAGAGGACAGTGAGTTTAATGGACATTTAAAAACACAGTTTCATTTCTTCATCCTCATGCTTAGCACTGCATTTTCCCTCTGCTGATACACCATAATTGAGTGATGCACAGTGTGACTTTATTTAGACAGAACTCATGAGTCATGAGGAACATGATGACAAAGAACCAACTTTTGGGCTTGTCTTTGCTCTAGCTCTCACACCAAGGAGTTCAAGAGCTTTCAAATCACAAAATTGTTAAGGCTGAAAAAGACCTCCAAGACCATCCAGTGACTGATTCCCACCTTGTCCCCAGCGCAGAGCACTGAGTGCCATGTCCAGGTGTTGGACACCTCCAGGGATGGGGACTCCAAACCTCCCTGAGCAGCCCCTCCCTGCTAATGTAGGATTAAAAGGATTTCTGCACATTTATGTCTCATGTTAGCAAACCACAACTCCTTGTTTAATTTAATATCTGCTGTTACCAAAATAACATCCAAATATTTCAGCCTTGATGCTCACAACAGCCACCCTTCTCCATGATGCTTTCCTCTCATACATTTATAAACATCAGTTCTTCCCTTTAAACTGAGCTTAAATGAGCACTGCTGTAAAGTTTAGCAACAGCAAGAACTTCAACTACCAGAGCACCTTTTCATGCCAAAACATCTGTGTTTGTGCACCAGCAACAATGATTAATGTCAACAGGGCTCTGGGAATTGTGTTTGTTAATTAACTGCTGCTGTAGAGCTTGCAGGCAGAGTACAAAACATGACATTCCTACAGGGTGTACACAAATACTTATTATTTTCCTTATGCAAAAAATCCCAATGGAAGACTTATTGTTTGGGTTTGTTTCAGTTAACAGATGAAACAGTTACACTTCCTGTTGGGTATTTTACAGGAGGGTCTCCACCAGCAGAACGCTGGAGAAGATGAACAAAGAGGAGGTTGGGTTTCTGTACTTTACCTAAGTTAGGTCACCTCTGGAGAATGGCAGTGCCTGCTCTAAAGGCAAGTGTGATAAATTCCTGAAGGGGATTATATGATACAGCTTTCTGTGATGGCAAGAGATTGAACTCAACGACCCAAAAAGGCCTCTTTGCTCTTCTCTTGCTAAAATGCTTCTTCCCAGGCACTGCTTATCAGCACCAGGTGTACAATAAGAGTCTGGAGTGACCCTTTATGCAGGTGATGCTGACAGGAGCCAGGACAGGCAGCATCCTTTGGGGCACCACCTGAATCAGCTGCTGCTGACAGAGCTGTCTGCTGCTCTGCAGAGCAGAGCCCTTCAGACACCCAGCTGATGGGAGAGCAGGCACAGCCCCATGGCTGAGCTCTGCCCACCAAAGAAACCCCCTGAAATATTCCCCAGCCAGGAGCTGATCCATAGGCATAACCTCTCCCCGTGCTCACTGCAGAGCCCTGTTTGCTATCCTGGGCCCTGGGATGCTGCTGTAATTGACTCCATCCATTACCTTAAAGTGTTCTCCTGTTTATCCTGCCTTTATCACATCGAGCCACTGTAAAAATCTCTTCTGGTTTACATCTTCCCTGTGCTTTCAGCAATGCTATTACTCCTATAATAAGCTTAATGAGGACACTGAGTGGAAGAGTCTTCACATAAATCATCACTAGAGAAAATGGTCTGAAGATGCAAACAGCAATGTCACACTGCCCTCTGTTGAAATTTGAGACACTACAGTAATTTGGAAACTTCTTATTTCTAAGGACTAGAGGTTAATTATTTAATACTTTTTAACTGCAACAACTCTTTCCAGCCATTAGAGAAGGTGATTATTTTTTTCCACGGATTACAACATACATATTGAGCTAAGTGTAATGAGCTGTCAGAGAGAGAAATCCTTACATCCCTGCAGTCAGGGGGGCAGCAGGAGGGCCTGCAAATTCTGAACCTTAACAATCCTTTCAAAGCTCAAGATTTGCCCCACCACTAATCAAAACAGACTGAGCCTTTTTAGCACCTGAGTCATCAAACCCAGCCTGAAGCCAGGCTGGCTCTCACCAAACCCCATCCACTGTCACAGGGCCACTTCCTGCCACAACCTGTGGCAGCCACTCTGTCCTTCAGAAACATTCCTGCAGGAAATGCTTCTCCCTCAGTTAAAGGAGTGGCACCCTGGGAGGATGTGCTGAGGGTCTGCAGGAACCACTAACATTTGCCCTCTGTGCTGCACAGGACTGTCCTGCTGCACAGCTCATCCTGTCTCTGCAGCACGTTAAAAGCATAAAATACAAATTGTTCTTCGTCTGTATTTATCAGGTTGTGCCATATGTCATGTTTTAAAAGCCTCAGGTGACATTCCATGATTATAGCACAAGGTTTTTGACAGGCACAAACCCATACTTTAATCAGGCCCTTTTGCTTTGTGCACATTGCCCCAGAAATGGCTCTGGGTCAATGATCAATAGAAGTGTCATACCCTGTGTGCAGCAAGTCTGTCCTTAGGTACAGGAGGAAAATTAGACTCTGGGAGAAACAAGTCTGTATTCTGATCCTGTCCAGCCTGAAGTCACCCTTAGTGGGGTGGAATTTGGGGAAAACACCTTTTGGAATGACTGGCAGGAGGCCATTGCAGAGAGGAGGAAAGTGCTGGAAGGAGCAGCTTGTGGCATGCTCAGAGCTGGGCAGGGCTGGCAGAGCAGAGCTGCCCAGCACAGCCTGTCCTGCACTGTCTGTTTGTCCTCCTGGGGCCAGGAGCAGCCTCAGCTGCAGAGAGAGGAAAGGAGAGCAGCTCTGCACTGGCATCTGGCTCAGGAGGAGCACAAAGAACTGGTGTAATTCAATTGTGTGCTTTGGCTGCCAGCAACAGCACAGAGCCCTCCTGAGACCCCCACCCAGAGCCAGCGTGGAGCCTGAGGTGAGGCACATCCATCCTGATGGGCTGAATGCACATTGTTATCATAGGGGTGACATTCACAAAGGCAAAGGCAAACAAGGCTCTTCAAAATGCATTTCTAGTAGAGATAATGTTTTCTACCACAATGACAGCTACAATACCAAATCCAACTTATCAGCATTCTTCTCTGATCTAAAAAGTAATTCATCAGCTCTATCATTGTATCTAATAAGAAAATGCTGTAAAGCCTCAATTTTGAAAATGAGAGTCAAAAGCATTTGTAAGAACCCCATGAAGTTTCCTTCCTTATCTCTCATTTGCTGCAGAAATCAGCCTTTCTTCATTTAAATTACAAAAGTAAAGAATGGAGGCTTTTGGTAACTCTAAAGATTTCTGAATTTCAGTGCTAAATAATTGTATCCTCTGCAGCATGGCCCAAGAGGATTGGATATGAAGCAAACTATTCAATATGTAAAATCAAACAATCAGTTATTTTCATTTCACCACTGCTAAAGCAGGAACACACAGTGGCTGGCTCTGCTTACAAAACTCTCCCAGGCCTGTGAGAGAGTGAATGACCATCATTTTGGCCTCCCTTGCCCATCAGGGACAGCCATTTGAGGCCACCTGAGGACTACAGGATGATGGAGTCTGAGCATCCTCTAAGCAACATTAGCTTTAATTACACATATACTTCTCCCTGGAACAAAGGTGCTCATAAAAGCACCCTGAGCTCCTCCCCTTCTCTTAGGAATTACATCACAACAGTGATTTGCAGACCAGTTACTGGTGTCACAAAAGAACAAACTTTATATCAGAACTGAGGTAGAAAACAAACTTTCCTGGCATATTTACTATTTTTTTATTACCAGAACAATGTATAATAGGGAACAAAAAAAAAAGTATTCTGAAGGCTAAACATTTAGACACACACTAAAATAAAACACACCTAAAGCCTGGAGGTAGTAGCATCAGTTGAAAACAGATGGAGGTTAAAAACAGCCCTCCCCAGTAGCTGCCAAATACAGATCTAAGGAAGAAAGGATGCACCAGTTTATGCTTGGAGTCCAGTTCTAGCAAAACAAAACTGAGAAAAAAAATCACACCCTGGGCTACCAAGAATCCTGTGTTAAAACTCATGGCCAAGCCCACATCAGTCCACAGGAATAAAGGACATTTTAATGCCCCAGCTGAATAGCAGTTTACCTGCTGCTAAGGCCATGTGCACAACAGCTTTACAGCACTCTTTGTGTTGACTTTTTAATGTCAACCCTGAAATACTCAACTGGAGTTCAGTCTTTAAGACTTGAGATCATTCAAACCAGAGTGCAATTTCAGAGAATAGAGATAAATTATTGGAAACACTTAGGGCAGGAGGAGGTAATTAAGTTGATTCAATCAAAACAATTCCGTACAGTCCTTAACTGGATATGTTATGAAGAACAGAAGGATGCCCTATTTGCTGACAGTTTAATTCCCAATAGTTGGATGCTAAGCTAAGTGCAGGAAAAGGCTAAAGATCACAACTTACCTGTGCTTGTAACACCCAGTCAATGCTAAAATGCAGGTTTATATCTGCAATAGGCGTTAATGCCCTTTCATTTTTACACATGGATGACAAAGCCACACAAAAAACCTAGAAGTACCTTCAGTTTATCTGCTCTCTTCTCTCTTGCTTCTACAACCATAACTTTCTGAGTCTCTTTAAAATATGACTTTCCAGTAGTCCAATATAGAATCACAGAATCACCAGGTTGGAAGAGACCTTCAAGGTCATCGAGTCCAACCCATGCCCCAACACCTCACCTAAACCATGGCACTGAGTGCCACATCCAGTCATGTTTTAAATGCATCCAGGGATGGTGACTCACCACCTCCCCAGGTAGACCATTCCAGAACTTTATCATTCATTCTGTGAAAAACTTTCCTTAATATCCAACCTAAATTTGCCTTGGTGCAGCTTGAGACCGTGTCCTCTGGTTCTGTCAGTTGTTGCCTGGGAGCAGAGACCAACCCCACCTGACTAGAGCCATCCTTTCAGGAGCTGTGCAGAGTGATAAGGTCACCCCTGAGTCTCCTTTTCTCCAGGCTGAACACCCCCAGCTCCCTCAGGTGTTCCTGACAGGATTTATGTTCCCAGCCCCTGTCCAGCCTCGTTGCCTCCTCTGGACACGCTCGAGTGTCTCAAGGTCCTTCCCAAACTGAGGGGCCAGACTGGACACAGCACTCGAGGTGTGGCCTCCCCAGTGCTGAGTACAGGGGAAGGATGATCTCCCTGCTCCTGCTGGCCACACCATTCCTGAGCCAGGCCAGGAGCCATTGGCCTGCTTGGCCCCCAGGGCACTCTGCTGGCTCATGGTCAGTTGCTGTTGACCAGTGCCCCCAGGTCCCTTTGTGCCTGAGCACTGTCCAGCCACTCTGTCCCCAGCCTGTAGTGCTGCAGAGGGATGTTGGGGCCAAAATGCAGGCCTTGGCACTTGGGCTTACTAAACTTCATTTTATTAGACTCTGTCCATCCCTCCAATCATTCTAGATCTCCCTGCAGAGCCCTTCTCCCTTCCAACAGATGGACACAGCTCCCAGCTTAGTGTCATCTGCAGATTTACTAATGAAAGACTCAATCCCCTCATCCATGTTGTCAATAAAGCCATTGAACAGAGCTGGCCCCAGCACAGAGCCCTGAGGGACACCACTGGTGCCTGGCCCCAGCTGGGTGCAGCACCATTCACCACCACTGTCTGGGCTGGCCATCCAGGCAGTTCTGAACCCAGCACAGAGTGCTCCTGTCCAAGCTGCACAAGTACAGAAGAGCAAAATATATTCAATTCCCTAATCTTCCTTTGCATTAAACAACTATGTCTATTACAATTTGATCCCCATGGTTGGCTTTTCCCATGAAAAGCTGGACCAGATGATCCTTGAGGTTGCTTCTAACACACTATTTTATGATTCTAAAATATTCAAAAAAGTCTTTCTCTTTCTCTCCCCAGAAGTTCTATATAACAGCTCTTCCATGAAGCTAACATTTCCTCCAGTTCCTTCCTCTTTGAAGATGGAGAAGTTGAGGAGAAGTTGATACTTCTTGAACCTGCTTGAACTTCCAAAGTCCCACCACCTCAGCAGTGCACACAGGAGCTTTGGGGTGCACAGCAGCCAGATGTGCAGCTGGGTGAACTAACTTCTCATAGCATCTGACGCTGCCTTTCATTCTGAGTTGTTTTATTTTTCTTTCATGCTCTATCACCTGCAACCAGAATATTAAAAAAAAGAAAGAAAAGCCCAAACACAATGGGCAATTTTCCCTTCAGGTTCAAATTACTTTCGTCTTAATTAAAAGTAAAGTGCAGAATTTCACAAAAATGTCACTTTTTAAGGGCACTGTCTAGTTACACAAATTTACTGTTCCACTCCTCTTTCTGGGAGGATCTTTCTTGTCTGTGTTCCCTGAGGCAGCAGGGTCAGCTCAGAGCCCAAAGCAGAGCATCCCCACCATGGTTCAGGCATGGCCAGGGCAGGCTCAGCCCCAGCTTAATCCCCAGAGATTTCTCTCAGGCACCCACAAAACCCAACAAAACATTTTGCTGTCTGTGCCAGGGGTAGCAAAGGCCTCCTGTTCTGTTCGTGTTTTCCTGGTAGTTTGTGTTGAATACTTAGGGGGGTTTAATGTCAACACAGTTTCAATTAAACCCAAAGAGCACAGCAGCCAACCTGAGGGGGCACACATTAAATGCTGAGGTACTGAGCAAGATCTCAAGAGAAATACCTTGTGGAATTAATTTATAACACTATTGTGTTTTTCTGAATAATATTGCCTGTTACATATAAGGCACCTATTTAAGCATTTTCCCTTTTCTCCAACCTCCAGAAAATAAAGTTTGAAAAGCATTCTTCTCTTTAAAAGCTCTTTTTGGTGTTTTATATTACATACGAGGCCTGAATTTCTCCTACAATTACTCAGATAATTTATCTACCAAAAGTGTAAAACAGATAATTTCCCAGCTATGAAAATACCAGTATTCCACTTCAATACGTGCTGTTATTTCCTTGCCTACTAAAAAAAGCAGCTGAAACCATTATCTACCTGTTACAAAGAAATTTCAACTTTCTAAAAAGCTTAGATAAGTAAAACTGCCATTCTCAAAGGTCTACTTGAAAGCAAGTAAGGTACATCTTATGTTTAAAGGTGAAGTTTCTTCTTCCACCCTAAGGGCTTTATATTCTCATCTTGATGTATTAATTAAAGCACATTTGTGGTGAATTTTTAATTATCTCCCTAATAAATGGTATCACAAGGAATAAAATGGTCTCTTCACAAGTCTCTCTAGACTCCCCTGTGCCTTGGAAATAGCACTCAAGGCAGCAGAGGAAGAATGCAAATTGCTGGGAGGCCTGTGAATGCTGATGGGCAGGGACCAGATGGCTGTCTTGCACTCTTTCTTCATCAAAGAGCTCTGCAAAATTCTGCAGCTCCACTTGGCCACACAAAAAGATACAAGTCTCCTTCTTTTCCTTCTGAAATACAGATATTTCCTTCCACTGAGAACCAGATCAGAGGAGGAAGGGGTTTTTGTGAAGCTGATCCCAATGTGCTTTTCTCTGGATCAATTTTTGCTCCGTCCTCCAAGGCAGAGAGGGAAAGGACAAGGGGGTGGGTGAGGACATTTGGGGTGTTTCCATTCCCCAGTGCTGTCACCTTTTGTTTGGAGTGCAAAGCAAACAAGTCCCCATGGAGGGGCAGCCCAGGAGCCACAACAGCCCCACGTGGTCCCTGGGGTGTCACCTCCAGGAACTTGTGGCTGACAGTGAGGCATCGTGACTGCCACCAAACCCCAGCCAAGCACAGGCAGGCTCACCAAGCAGGTCCAAAGAAATGGAAAAATGACCATAGGAAACCACAGAAAAATTGCAATTTGCTGCACAACGTCAGCCAGGCACTCCCTTGAGAAGGGACACAACTTCTGCCTGTGCAGTGTCAGCCCAGAGCAGGTGGGAAATGGGACATTTACTGTCCTAATGGCAGAGAGTGCTGCCTTTTTACCCCTACCTATGTACACACAAGCACAAAATGCAGGGAAACATTTGATTCTTGTGTTTCTTTGCAGGAGGTTTTTCACAGAAGACACCCCAGGCCCTGCCAGACAAAGTGTACAGACACATCTTTATCAAAGAGTGACACAGGTACACAGCCTCAGCACAGGGAATTACATTCCCCCCTCTCAGAAGGAGCTAATAAACGCCTCTGGGGGAGGTGAGTGTTGCCTGCTTTGCTTTTTATCACCCACCTATCCCTCCTGCAGAATGCCAATGGTCAAATCCAGCCAACATTTCAAACCTGCTGTTTGAGCATTGAAAGAGTGGAGGTAAGTTTTACTAATTCCCTCAGAGCTGAGGCCATAAATCCATGCTGTTGTAAATGCTGGCAGTCAATTGGTATCATGCAGTTAAAATCCTGTTTGCTGTTTCCAAAACAGACTCTAACCCAGCCTCAGTACCTCTGGCCTGTTGCCAGGCACTTTAAATACAGGGGAAAATATTGGAATTCATTACTGCTATACAGAATTCTTCATTGATTAACAGGGAACATATGACTATTTCTTTAACCACAGTCTAGCTGTTCTAATCAATTTTGTCCACCTTTAGTTAAGAAAGCTATTTCAACTATGCAGAGCAGCAATCAGGAGCTGCATTTTTTAAATACACATGCAAACACACATGCAAAACAAGACCTTAAAGCCACAGCATTACACAGAAGAGCATCCATGGACTGCAGAGCAGCACCGCAGCATTAATTGACTATTGCACATACTTATTTGTGAAATGGAGCTTCCTGTGTTTATTGTGCAATGTTTGAAGGTCTAACAAGCTATGGATAATTGGGAAGAACCAGGATCTCCTGACCTGTGAAACACAGAGGTTTCTTGTATGCACGTTGAAGAAATTCATGAGCAGGCATGTAAATAACCCTTTCAGGATATTTAATAATTAACATCCCCATGACATTTTTCTGTTCAGCTAAGAATTGTTACTAACTGTGCTTTAGCAATTCTGTGTTTTCCAACCTGCTGTCTCTTAGATTCAAAGACTTCAGGAGTTCTGCAAGACTTCTGCACTCCCCAGTTTAGAAGCTACTACTCATTCAAGCTGCTAAGCAGAAAAAAGTCAATAGGAATTGTATACATTATGTATTGTCATTACATGCTGGCATGATTCCCTTGCAGAACAGATTAGGCTACATCTCCAACATGTTGATTTCCTAATAAAGCATATTAATTTGTCTATGACAGTTATTGCCTTGAACCACCACAAATTAAAGAAGAAATAAAGTATTTTATTTTTAACATTTTCATTTATGTGCTCATCTGTTGAAGTACAGGCATTATTTTCATGCAGGTTATGATGTGAGTGAATCAGATTCACTTGCTTGTAAAGTCTTAGTAGCTTGTAATTAAATTGTGTATTTTATATGTAACACAGGGCAGAGATTTATGGTGTGTGCACTGTCCTGGCATGTGTGCAGCTGTCCTTGCAGACCTGCACAGCACAGCCACTACAAACCTCTCTTTTTACACTTAATTTTCCAAGTCATGGCTGATTAGCATTGGCCTCCAGAGCAGGAGCAGAGCCAGGCTCAGGGGAGGCCTGACACAGGTCTGCTGAGCCATCCATTCTGACACCCTGGCTCACACACACACAGGAGGAGCCCAGCACTGCTGGGTTTGGGTTCTGGCCATGGACACCCCACAGCTGCTCCCAGGGCCGGGCTCCAAAGGCCCCAGTGGCCAGAGCAGGTAACAGGCACAGGAACACCACAATAAAAATTCAGAGCATCTATCACAGCTCCAACTGCAAACCTCCCTGGGCAAGAGAGGCAGAGCACAGCCCTCCAGTCTGAGCAGCCAGCAGCCAGAATTTCCATCAGCTTTGTTCCTGCACAGAGCAGGAGCACAGCCTCAGGGATGGGGACACATCCTCCGAGCTGCATTCTGCTCACAGCTCCTGCTCCCACAAAGTCTGGGGCAGAGCTCCTCATCTGCATATTCCTGTCTCATTTGTGCCCAGCTGGAGCAGGAGCATTCTTCCAGCAGGTACAGGAGGGAGGTCACAGGTGCACAGTGCCAACCACAGCAGCTCCTGCCAATGGAAAACCCGCTGTGGCCATGGAGTGACACCAGAGCTCACCTTCCACAGGGACACTGGCTGTGCCTGGAGCCAAAGCAGGCTTGGTTTCATACAGAGGGCTGTGCTGCCATCTGCAAAGCAGTAGGTAGTGCTCAGGGTAGAGTTCAAATGAAATAGAAATCTGTGGCACTTTAGAGTAAAACAGCACAGACAGCTGGAGCCAAAGCCACGGAGCGTCGCTAGGGAAGTATTCTGGAGAAGGTCATTCCTTTCTAAATCATGCTGCAAACAGAAATGTCTGGAAGCTTCTGAAGGCAGAGAAGCCAGCAGATCATAGAACTTTTCCCTCCCAGCTATAGATCCCTGTGAGGTATCAGGAACACCTCCAGCTTTCCCATAGAACAGTCTTGTCTCCGCAGAAACCCCACTCTGGATGAGCCCCTCTCTCCTTGACAGCAAATCAAGGACTCTGAGTACCTATGGCCAACCTGTGGTCTCTGCTTCCTTCTGATCCTTCAGCTGATCTCAGAGCCGCCAAGATTTAGCTCCTAAGCAATTGATATTTCCATTCTGACATGAAACACATCAGAAATTACACCATTAGTAATCTCTTGCACTCATCATGCATTGAAGTGTCAACCTTTTGACAGCTGACTTGTCAAGGTTGTATCAATAAGTGACATTAATAAGTTTTTCCATAATCCTTAGTGGATCCACTGGTTGCTAGGCAAAATTTTTATTACAGCATTACATGAGATGAAGAGGTGCAAAAAGACATATAAAAAATGGCAAAGTTGTCCCCCTTTCCCAAAGCACTTTAACAAAAAGCCATTTACAAAATCAAGATGAAATAGCGTAGAAATTACTGGGGGCTTTGATGAGGGGGAAGTGTTTTGAGTTATGCACCATTTGGCTGAGTTTTACACAGCAAAGTATTTATCAGAAACTTTGAAACAGTAATTTCTTCCTGAAAATTCAACATAGCAAAACATGGATATCTGCCAGTTTCCATCCAAATTCCTTCAGATCCCGGAATATCAGCACAGCTGCATCAGCACCTGAGGGAATACTTGGGAAGTAAGGCACTATTCAAGGCAATCTGTCCCCTGGTCTGACTAATATTTACTCTGGGATACACTTAATTTATTAACATTCACTCTCAGACATATCTTCATTTTCTGGGTAGACCTAAACTCACCTGAATAGCTGCACTGTCTGAATGGTGCCTTCATCCCAGAATTCCCATTTTTACAGGATGTACAGCTACAGCTTTATGCCCTTAAAGGGCCTCTGTCAAGCAGCAGAAGATAAAACAAAACCTGTAATTAAGTGTCATTTACCTCAATCCCCTGTGCTCCAGCAGCCCCAGAGAACAGCCCCTCTCCCTTTTTTGCCTGGCTTTAGGACCTCCAACCTTCCCCTTGCTCCTGCACCACCCTCTAGACCCAGGGGAGGAACCTCATCTCCTTTTCTTCAAAAAGGAGATTAAAGGATCAAAAACCTCTGAGCACCTCTCACCAGGAGGCTTGGCTACCACCCTGAAATATTCCCTTTTTTTTAAGTGCAGGAAGGTTAATAATCCTTTCCCATTAAGCCTGTGCCACCCAGGAGCCCCACCCCAGCCTGCCATGGCCAGGATGCCCCACTGCACGGATTTTCTGCCTGCTCTGTGCTCTGGAAAGCTCACTCCCAACCTATCTAAAATATTTAATGAGTGCTTGAAACAGGCACCAACGTTTAGTTTGTCTCCTGAAAAACAAGGGGGAAAACATATGGGTAATATGCAGCCTGTTTTGCAAAACAATAACGAAGCATCTGGTAACTTCTCCAGGAAAAGAAATGGAAGCTGAGGGGGTATTTTGCAAAACTTGGAAGCGTGCATGGGATGGTGTGCTGTTATCCAGCATGTGTCCAAACACACACAGTCTCCTAGCACAGCTTGAGAGGAGATATTTGGTGTATTCATTGTAAATCTCTGGCAAGCACAGCGCACGGCCACTCTGTTGCTGGCAGCAGGCACGGGAGCCAGCCCAGGCAGGAGGTGTGCCCAAAAATGCAGAGACATTGCTTGTGGCAGAGCCAGGGGCAGATCACCCCTTCACTGTGGCAGAGCCAGCAGAGCAAACCCTCACAGGCCAATAGATTTTTGCCAGCTGGGGTGAAACACCTATCCTAAAATTCAGTTTTTCCCTTCATCTAAAGTTTAGCATCAAGTCTAATTCTATCCCCTGCTATGACATATAAGCAAATTCAGTTTGTGTAATTGAAATCTGAGGCATCAAAAATATGCCTTCCAGATATCCCTTTAATGGCATTACTACACTCCCCATAACCATGCATGAAATGCCAAATGTAACAAGACTACATATAAGGCACTACATAATGCTCACACCCACGGATTAGGGAGTGTGTGTTGAGCCACAATATCAGCCTCTACAACAGACCCAGGCTTTGCCTCAGCAGTGGAAGAAAAGACTCTAATTAGAGACCTGCAAGAGAATTGAAACCCAAGTTGTTATGAAAGGCTATTAAAAGGATCAATGCTGAGAGAGGGAAGGGCATGCAAGTAGAATACACTCAGCAAGGACATGATCAAAGGCAGGACAAATAGACTGCAAACACTCTCTAATGTGCAAACACCTCCAAGGTGTGCTGGGGATCTGGGCAGCATCCTCCTCACAGCAGGAGGCTGCAGGCACATTTGGCATGGCCTAATTTGCCAACAGATCACAGCCAAGTAATAAAGGCATTCCTCACAGCTAGGCACGCTCTGCTGGGCTGGCCAGGCAGTAAAATAAGAGAGCTGCTCTCCCTGCAGCAGGCAGCAGCCAGCCCTGGCTCTGCTGCACCTCCAGCACTGCAGGTAACACACGGCTGGGACACACTGGGGTGTGCAGGAGCCTGTGCTGGGGGGGACACTCAGCAGGGCCACTCTGGGGTGTGCAGGAGCCTGTGCTGGGGGGGACACTCAGCAGTGCCACTCTGGGGTGTGCAGGAGCCCATGGAGGGGGGGACACTCAGCAGTGCCACTCTGGGGTGTGCAGGAGCCCATGGAGGGGGGGACACTCAGCAGTGCCACTCTGGGGTGTGCAGGAGCCCATGGAGGGGGGGACACTCAGCAGTGCCACTCTGGGGTGTGCAGGAGCCTGTGCTGGGGGGGACACTCAGCAGTGCCACTCTGGGGTGTGCAGGAGCCCATGGAGGGGGGGATACTCAGCAGTGCCACACTGGGGTGTGCAGGAGCCCATGGAGGGGGGGGACACTCAGCAGCCCCAGGCTCACCTTGGGTGGGAAGGGCCAGCAGCAGGTCCCAGCTCACACCGAGGGCAGGAGCAGTGCTGGGAGGGGGCTCAGCCCACAGCCAGCTCACACTCCTGCCCTGGGACAATCAGGCTGCCAGGCCAAGCCCTACATCCCACTGATCCCAGCAAGCACCTCAGAGGCCCATGTAAATCCCCATCTTAGCTGAAGAAATATTTTTTTTAGGTGCAGCTCATTTCCCAAAACAATCCTCAGAAACACCAAGCCTTGGATGCTCTTCCTCAAAGCACCAACCCAGGCCCAAATTCCTTTTTTGTTCAGGAAATTCCACGGGGGAATAGCACAAGGGAACAGCCAAGCTACAGAGCTCCTGGGGGTTCAGGTGACCTCCAGCCCCATGTCAGGCAGCTTTACCCGTCCCTGCATGTCCCCAGCAAGAGCAAAGCAGCCCACACTGGCTCAGGAGGGTCCCACACCCATTCCCAGCTGGACCTCTTGTCACTCTCTGTCCCTGAGCCTGTTTGATCTCTCTGCACCCATCACTGGAGACAGACCCTTGGGCTCTGAATACTCCTGTCCTTTGAAAATTAGAAGGAGGGGAAGGTGGCAGTTTTAAAAATTTCAGCCTAACCCAAACCAGTCTTCTATGCAGTGCCTAAGCATGCAGAATTCCAAGGAAGAATTATTAATATCTTAATGTAATGAGAGCTGCAGTTTTCATTCTCCTCACAGCTGTCAGGGAGGCACAGATGCAGCAACACCTTGTGTAATTGGAACCTTTATTTTACAAACAGTGCACTAGCCTGTGTTTTATCTCCTCTGATCCCTGTGTAATACAACCAAGGCTCACCAATCAAGGCTCCTTCCCCTTTGTTTGCCCTTCAGACCCTGCAGAGAGGCTCTTCTGTGCCCTGCACAGTGAGAGTGGTGAGACACAGCTGCAGCACAGAGAGCTTCTGTCCTGACTTTAAGGTATCCCCAAAGTGCCAGCTGGCAGCACATTCCAGCCTGGCCAGGTGCTGTTCTCCAAAAGATACCATTGTGTACCAACAATTAACAAATCCATCAACAGATTTCCTTTGTGCTCCTTGGTACACAGAATTTAAACACACTGCAGAAGGACAGCAGTGTCTGGGTGGCAAACAGAAACACATTTAGCTGCCAGAGCTGAGACATGAACACAGCAGAACAGCTCTGCTGAGCCACAGAGGGGTGGGAGCACACACAGATCATGATCCTGGGGAAAATCCTTCAGCCACAGCCAGGGCAGAGGCCATCCATGGGGACACCTGGACCTGCAGAGCATCAGCTGCAGTGGAAACCTTGGAAATCTTAACCAGTTATGGCACTTCAAAGGGACATATCTGGAGTGAGCATTTCAAGCTCAACACCCCTGCTGTTTCTGGGGGGAGGTCCCTGAAGGAAAAGGAGCTCATTTTGCCCGGGCAACTACAAATTTTCACAAATATTTTACTTTAAGATCAGGATACTTTTGTACTTGCAGATAAGGCAAGGGCTGGGGAGCAAGGAGGCAAAAATAAAAACAGCAGGTTATCAGTTTTCAGGATAACCTGCCTGATTTTGAGATCACTTTGTAAGTTCATGCCCGTTGAGTATAAATATGGATTGGATGAAGAGCCAGGAAAATAGTGTGGATGATGTGAGGAGGGAGGACTGTTAATGATCAGAGCTGGAGACTCCATATCAGGCTTTGCAGGTGAGCTGAGTAACTGCAACAGGAAAACCAGGATTACCTGAGCAGGGCTTTGGCTTCAGACAGGAGAGGAGCAAAGGCTGAGCTTGGATACCACCACCTGGAGAATGGGCTTGTTTGAAAGGGAAGGAAAAGCAAAAAGCAAAAAGGATTTGGGTGAGTGAGCAGCAGAATGTGTGTCCAAATATCACAACCTCACCCCAGCCTTAGCATCACATCCTGTGCTCAGAAACACCTTCCTTATTTTAGGAATAGGGGAAAAGGATGTACAAGCACAATTAGAAAACTAATTAAAGCAGATATCAAATTATGAAGTTAATTTACCTTGAGTAAGCCTGCAATCAAAGATCAAGGCAGTTTTGGAGGTCTCTTTTCCTCAGGGAGTCTCAGCTGGATCTCACAGCTGGATCTGGCCCAAGTGAGCATCTCTACTGCCCTGAGCTGTGGCCACTTTCTTCACCAGCCAGCAGTGGCAGAACAAGCAGGATTTATATTTTCTTTGCCAGGGAATCCCTAAGGTGGGTGAATTGACCTGCCCTGGGCTAGCTGCCCTTCTTTTGGAGCCCACAGGAAGTGTGAGACCCCCCTGCAGTGCAGCCAGCCAGGCTCACTGTGCCTCTGCCCTGGCTCTGTGCCCTCCTGAGCACCTCCCCTCTCTCCTTCCAAAGAGGGAAGGCCAGCAGCAAGGAGATAAGGAGGCTTTGGAGCAGGGTCTACATTCCCTTGCAAGTCCCAAGAGCTCAGAAGCTTTCAGCTGTATCCTATTCACATCTTCTCCTTGTCAGACATCCCTTGATGAGAACAGGGTCTGACAGGAGGGGAGGAAGAAGGAAATTACATAAGCAAAACAAAAGTGGAATTAAATTCCTTCTGCAAATGAGCAGATCAGGTCTTGGTGGTTGCTTTTCTTTCTGGCACATTCTGGAGAGTTCTTTCAGGAATTCTCCACTAAATGATGCTCAGAGGGCAGGTTAAGGGTTCCTTTTACAGAGGAGTGGCAAAAGTCTGGTCTCTTGTTTCACTCTCACTGTCTCATGCCATTTTTGCACCAACGTGAGCACTGATAGGGGAAGCACAAAGTGTTTCTTTTCAGGGCTCTGAAATGAAAGCACCAAGGCCATGGCTGAATTATGCAGGATGAAAGCACACTTCACCCAGAGCCAGCCTCCCTGGGGTGCAGTCCTGGGCTGGCTCAGCAACTGCTCTCAGCATCACAAAATGCCAGCTGACTGCTACTGTTAGTGTTCCTCGGGCCTCTCATCAATCACAGCTGAAGCCTTTCCCAGGGAGTCACTCAGGGAAGCAAAGCCATTCCTCCTGCTCATCCTGCACTGCAGATTTTCAGTGCTTCCATCATTCTGAGTTAGACAGGTGCTTTGTTTCTCCCCTCGCACCACTTCTAGGTACAAACTGCTTTTGATTTAGCACCCAGATTAGATCTTTACCCCGTCTCGATCTTCTAATTGGAAAAAGGCCTGAGGCAAATCCAAGGAAAATTGTCCCTGATTACTTCTCTGAAAGTAAAGCTGTGACATTTCAGAAGTACACAGAGGATGCTGAGAGTGAGGTGCTTTCAACACTGCCTGGAGAAGAAAGACCATGAGGTCCTGATGAGAACACAAAGTGATGTCACA
>NC_089656.1:5950000-5980000 GCF_037042795.1 Molothrus aeneus
TAGTGTTGTTATGTGCAGGGAGATGACTGGAAGATGAAATTATTCCTACTAAAGACTATTAGAGATCTGTACAAAACTAACCTATAATTAGATTTAAATATCATATGTATTCACTTTGCTTACTTTGGCTTTTATTGATTTATTTATAATGAGTTAAAAGTATAGGGTGATATCTCAAATCACCTTAGGCAGAGCTTTATGACTGCCTGAGGTCTCACTGTTAATAATCTTACAGCTATTTACCTCCATCGGTAATGAACAGGCTCATGGGTCAGCAAATCTGACTGGACACTGATCTCTCAGGGGCGTTTCACTCACTCCTCATCTGGAGCTGACTTTCACCTGTGGCCTAAGTGACTTGAGTGTCTCTGTGTGTAGGACACTTGCATATGTAACTAGGTAATCAGGAAATTAGTTGTGTGTGAAAAAAATGCAATCTTTATACTAATGCAAGTTATTAGGTGCACTCCAACACCCCTCAGAAAAGCTGTGTGAAAGAAAAGGCATGTGGCACTGTGATGTGAATGGTTACAGGACAGATTTGCAGCATGGCCCATCCTCTGCAGCTGGAACTAGATTTTAAATCAGCAGAGATCCTACCTGGGCTCAGATGCTGCTTGTCAAAACACATCCAGATTCCCAAAGGACTTCAGCATTTTGGGTGCTGAGCTTGTGTAGCAATTCAGCTGTAAATGTCACAGTAGGAACAGATGGACATCAAGCACTTTAGTAAATCTCACTTAGACTTTGGTGAACAGAAAAATTTGACATTTTTACCCTAATTATAGGTACTGAGCATCGAAATATTTGACCAGAGAGCTTTTGAAAATGTTGTCTTAAAATATTTCCTGTTCAGGAGTGATTAGCCAATACAGATTTCAATTTAAATTTTAATTAAAGCTTATTTGTTATGTGCAGTATTAGCTTGCAACACTTTTTTTTTTTTAAAGAAAAGATGTTATCTTTATAGAATTGACTTATTTGGAAACTTAACATAAGCTTCCAAGCCCACAGAAAATATGGTGATGTGTTTCTGTTTAAAATATGTTTTAAAAAGTAATTCACTGTAAAATGTTTTTGCATTACTACTTTAGAAATAATTTTGGATGTCTTAGATAGGAACCTATTAAACCCTGACTCTAAAACATAGATATACAAAGAACTTACAGGAATACAGTTTCACTACTCAGTTTTTTAGCCATGCAGTTTGCACATGACCTGATTATCACTTTGAAAACCTCTGGGTTGACTAGTGATAGGAAAAAGCACATCATTGCTGCTGTATGAAACAGCCCTGGCCCTGCATATGAATGGACACAGGGTGTCTATTGACATCAACAGATGTACGTAGGGGAGGTACTTGAAATATTACAATTTTATCTGTGAATGACTGTTGGGGTAGTTTCACTGATCATAATACCTCAAAAATTTAATTTTTAAGAAGTGCCTGTCCAGTGAGTGTTGAATTTATTGAGCTAATGAGTGGTGTTCTTTCAATGCAGCACTGTTCTGTGCACCCTGTGTCGATTGCATGGCTCTAATTAAATCCATGCAAGGGCTGTGCTTTATGCTGTTATTAAACAGCAGAGTGTTAACATTGATTTAGCAGGCTTTAGAAGCAGTTACCCTGGAGAGGTGGTGTGGCCAGGAGTCACCTGCTTCTGCAGAAACACAACATAAAGCCAGTCTTCTCCCTAGCAGTTCTGGACAGATTAAAATTAATGTTTCAGGTGTTTCAGGTATCTCAGGTGCAGGCTAAGACTTCCAAGAAATCACCTGATGATCAACAAAGAGAAAAGAAAATTAGGTGAAAAACAAGCATAAAGAACTTCTGAAATGTGTGTGGGTTGGTTGGTTTGGTTTTTTTTTACTGTTGTTTTGGTGATTAGACAGAAATAGTGTGAGAAGCTGGGAGGGTCTCTTGCAGTTAAGCCTGAACTCAAACCTTTCACCACTCTGGCAGATGTTTTAATGCATCCCATGGTGCACTAACACACCCTGCTCACTGCCCAGGGTGCCGATCAGCTGGGCTCTCACTATGGGGGGATTAAACAGGGAGAGTGAAATAAAGAGATAGCAGTGAAAAAGAGAATCATAGCACCAAAAACAGATTTGAATGCCTTTAAAGGCATAGGTGTGACTGCCTCATGAAAGCTTGGGCACCTCTTGGTTGGTACATGAGGTACCTAACCCTCAGGAGAGATTTTCTAGAGGTGATATGTGACTGCTGTGCTTGTAGGAGACAAAAATGGAGGAAGGTTCCCACCAGGAATGGTCTCCAGGGGTGCCCATAGCTAAGCAGAAGGTAGAAATGAGCTCTGATGGAAATCTGCCTTTAGAGGAACAAGAGAAAATGCTGGAATGTCCTTGCTTGAGCCTTAGGGAGGTTCAGCTCAGTGCTTCACCAAAGCTCATTCTAGTGGTTGAAAAGAGGAATCTTCTCCTGACAATCTGTCAGGAAAAGAGTCCCTCCCTTTCTCTTCCCTACTTCTCTCTTACAAATCATCCAAAAGCCTCTCTTAGAAATGTTATATTCTTGACTTTTTAATTTTCCTATCAAAAAATGTGAGATGTATCTTTGTGGCTGACTTGGAGATCCCTCTGCTTTGTGCCTTGCATTGATGAACAATGGATATGTGATTCTACCAGACTAAAATTATGAGGACAAAAATATGAAGAAATAAGTCTGTTTTATCTTTAGTTCCATTGTTCACATGTGAGACTTTAAGCTCCCAAGGGAAAATAAAAGTCTCATTTTTACCTAAAGAGAAAAAGGGGATATTATCTTGAAGTTAAAATGGTAGCAGCTGAGTATTGGAGAAAAACAACAAACATTTTAAGACTTGATAATATGTGAATCAGCAACACTGGGAGAAGTGTCTGCAAGATGATTTGAGTTTCAAGGACGTAAGCATACTTCATTGCTCTGATTTAGTCACCCTTGGTCATTCAGGATGTAAGTGGGAACTGATCTCATTTAGGAAATCATTGAGAGGAGATGAGTCTGAGGACTTGATTCTATCTTATCTTGACACACCACAGTTAATAAAGAAAGGCAATTATTATGTTTTCTGGGATGTACCCTCATCTGAGGCATTGTTAATAAACATTAAAGGGCTAGTTCTTCAAAGGTATTTAAGAACCTAGCTCCCATTGATTTCAATAAAATGAGGCATCTAAGTGCCTTTAAAAATCTGACCTTAAATGTCATCAGGAAAAAGTGAAGCCAAAGATAAGCAGGTTCTAAAAGAATAACAAGGGACTGCAGGCATATGCTTTTGGCATGCTCCTGGTTATTACATTTTTTCTGTGTATGGGATCTCTGCACATTATAAACCAAACAAAGATACAAACAAACCATCCCCACCTATACTGCACAAAGCATCAAATTGCTCTCACTTCTGCAGTCGTGTCTCAGACAATTCTACAAAACACGCTGTATGGATTGAGATAAAAAGTGAGAAAACAACAAATCCAACAGTATCCCCTCTGCTCCCTTCAGCCTCTGTGACACAGCCCCCCTCTCCCAGGGCCTGACTTGCCCCCCTCTTCCCTTCTTTTCCCTTCCCCAGTGTACTTGGTGAGCTGGAGGGGTTTGTTCCTTCACTCCATGTGACAAGTAAACAGTTGGTCACAGCTCTAACTACAGATGCTTTTTTTTTTTTACTCAAACATATTCTTTCAGTTAGAAGAAAATACCTTGCTCTAAAGATTAGCCTTATTGAGAAGGTACAGAAGCTATGACATAGTCCCAGTGTGATAACTAGATAGACAGCAGTGGCAAGCAAATGTTAACTTTTAAAAATTTTTTAAATTTTTTTTTATAGGAAAAATCTTGAACTAGAAATATAATATTGGTTTGTCACTATATTTTCAGGTTTGTTGCATTTTAATACAAAATAGAAAGTGAGAGGGAAGGAGGTTGCCTTGCTGTTTGTTTCTTTCATGTTAAGCCAACTATGCTGCTTATCTACTTTTTGATAAATATTGCTCAGCTACTTCTCTTTGGGATTAAGTAAATGAAAAAAAGCCCTCCCCAGATAACAATAATTCCCACAGAAGAGATTTTCAAATTTAAAGGCTAAACTGAAATTTAAAATGATTTTCCTGGATTTCCGACCTAGATTCCCTGTCTTATTCTCGGTGCATTTGTCCTTTTAAAGGAACCAATATGTTTGTATAACTGATGTGAAACAAGCTTGACTCCAAAAAGATTTAACTTAATATCTAGCTAAGCATTCAGAGGGTAGTCCATCTGTAGAATGTACATTAAGGACCCTGGCTGGAGCGCAGCGAGTCATGTATGATATCAGGCACACAAATGTGACGTGATGCCCATATACTCTTGAGCATAATTCAAAGTGCCACGAAGCTCCATGGGTAGAGCAGCTATAAACACAGTTGTCACAAATGAGAAAGTCTACAGGGTTATATTCAGGCTGAAGAATGAAGAAGCATTAGAACCAGCCATCACATCTTAATGAAATTGTTAATTAGGATATTATGGAATTCAGAGCTGAAGATAATATCTGTCCAGCAACCTTGCAGAATGCTTTAATTAACCATTTCTTCTCCAAAATCGAAGGCAGACTCAAAGTGGTGCAGAAAGCCCTTCATAAATATACAAATACAATCAAAATGATGCTACTTTTTTTTCAGTGGATGTTTTTAATCTTTTTTTTTTCCTTTCTAAACAGACCAGCACAGAACATGTGATTATAGGAATAAGTACACATTTAATCTACATAATCATCAGTCTTTCTTTATGTAAAAATGATTAGTAAATAGGGTTTTTAAGCAACTATTTAGATTAGGCATTGGCATCATAGATTAACTTATTTCTAAAACACTTGATTTTATCACTCTGCCTAATGATTTGTCTCATGATTTATTGGCTAATATGATGAATCATGTTAGATTTATTGTTTATCCTATAAATAGTGCAACAAATCATTAAACAGTGATAAAACCCAGCAGTTTCACATGAAAGTCTACCTATGTTGTCTTCATGTACAATGTGCTTGTGCTGTACAATAATTTGATGGTTCTGTTTTCTGTTTTATGATATCAGGTGAATAGGCATCTCTGTTTAAATTAAATGGTTTTACAAAATAATAGTGAAGTCATAATCTTATACTCCTGCTATATTTATTTTATACAGAAAAATAAAGCCTAATGTCTGATGTATAGTAAATCTGTGAATTTATTCACAAGAATAAATGCAATATTCTTTCTTAGAAACACCTTAAATATAATGGCAGTTTTTTATATTTTAGAATGTCAGCTGTGTTTTTCTTGCCATGGTTTCATGTTGCAGTTGACAAAAACGTTGCTTCTATCCTGGTGATTTTAGAGATCTGAGCCCATCTCATTTCACCGATCTGAAAGGCTGGTGTGGAATATTGGTAAACTGAATATATGAAATTTGGCATTCAGATAATGGGAGTGGTCATTTTTTTTCTTAAGACATAATGGCTTCTCTTGTTGCAGACAGAGCAAAGTCTGCCTGTATACATTAGGGATGAAAGGACAGAAAATAGAAATAATATTCTTGGAAACTCCCTGAGGTCATCAGTGGGTTAGAATAGACGCACTCATGATGATATTATATGCTGCAGGAGTAGATTTGCAGTGTTTTAAATTGAATTATTTGGACTGTAGTGGCCAACCTTCATTGCTAAGTAGGCTATTTATGTTTTTTTGATCTCAGGGTATTGCCACACCCTGTCTCCCCTCACCTGTGGCTGAAGAGCTTGCGCCTTCATCAGATCCATTGTTTCATACACAGGTTCCTCCAAAATTCCTGTCAAGTGTGGTGTGCCTAGGACAGCTCACCAGCACTTTCAAAATCCAGGATATACTGGAAACACCAGTCTTTTGTTCATCCTTGGATGCAGAGTCCTGAGCTGGTGGAGCTGTGCTGTCCCCACCCAAGAGCAGCAGATTTGCACGGCATATGTGGCACGTGTGACATTTGTGCACAGCTCATCAGTTCTGAACAAGCCCAGGGCCATGACATTGGAAGTGCAGAGGAAAACAGCACCTCAGAGCCTATGCTGCTGCTGGTTGTCCCTGGTGTTCCTATTGCTCTGGATGAAAAGGGTCAATGGGAACAGGACATGGCCCAAATGCCATACCTGGGCAGCTGCATGCTGCCTGAGGCTGTAATTAGCACCTGTCTTACACAGCTCCTCTTTTTTTTTACATGTCACAAGAACTTCATTTGTGTGAGAGAAAACAAAATGGGATGAGCAAGAAGATTAAACAAAGGATCAAGGAATAAACCTGTGGCAAATTTTTAACAAGCACAGCTCTTTCCTGGCTACCATTAGGTCAGCTGTGTTGGTTACTTGATTTGCTTCTTTAGCACAATGGTAAATTATGGGGAATTTGGATATTCATTATTTGCACTTGGCGCTGCAGCCTGGGCACTCAGACTCTGGTTATTGATTATTTGCACTTTGCCATGGGTGCTATGCAGCCTGGGCACTCGGACTCATCTTCTATGCCAGGTGCTTGTTCAGCTGCTTGTTCCAGCCTGTAGAAGAGCCTGAACACAAATTGGCAGAATCTATGCAGCAAGGCTCTGAAAATCATCTCCAGTGATCCAGAAAGCCTCATAGCAAGCAGAAGAAGTCCTGCTCCTTGTCACTGTGATTATGGAGATGCAGGAAGCAGGTACCCATGTGTGGCATGGCCTAACGAAGGAAGTGTGCCTTGTTTGTTAACTAACTGAGCATGTCCCTTCCCTGCCCTGACCATAATTCCTCCTCTCAGGTTTTCACAGGGAAACTGCCACAGTGCTTAAGATGCACCATGAAGAATAACGTGATTTTTCTGAGTCTTGGACACCTATTTTATTTGTAGAAGGACACTGAGCACAGCTCAGCAGCTTCCCAGTCCTGGGTAACTGTACACTTTTAAAAATTTGTGGAAAATATCATATGAGCCCTTTTTGTAGTACTGTAACCCAGCTGTATTTGGTCTCTTTGTGTCTTATCCGTAACGCACTTTATAAAAAGAAGAAGAAAGAGCAACAAATACAAGTCTTTGAAAGCTGGTAAGAAATAAAACTTCCATGGCTATTCCTAAGGGAAAACTGACAATGTGTTTGGGCCAAAGTGTGGAAAAAATGAAGTTAATTGAAAGGTAGGCAGTAAACAAGATGGCTGTTTAGGGTTGATATTTTGGTATGTCCAGAAATAAAATCCACAAAGATGGTCTTGATGATAGAAACCAGCAAAGAAAATGTGCTTCTCTGTGCATTTGTTCCTCTATTTGTGTAGGAGCATCACAAATTTGTCCTTTGGTACAGCACTCCTCTTTGAAAGCATGCACCTCATGGCCCAGCAGCAGAGTAGAGCTTTGGATCTTTTAGGTCTCCAGTGTAATCCTGGGCAGTGCTACCACTGATTTTACTACAGACAGGCCTTTTAGTTCTCTAAGTGTTTCTAGAGATTTATTCTTGTTTATCCTAGAGGAATCTCTTGGGAAAGTTTCCTGGAATTTCTCTAGATGTGGAGGTAGAGGAGGAAAATGGAATAGAAATGCTGGATTATATGAAAGGGACCTTAAAGGAATAAAAGGAGGAGGAAGCGGTTTGTTATACTGGACCAAACAGCTAGAAAGACCTTATTTTATAAATGCTGACACAGGCTTATCTCAAAGCAGGGTAAAGGTTATTGCATTAAAGGTTTCAAATCTAGGAAATTCATGTTCTGAGAGGGTGCATAAATCTGAGACATTTTTAATCTCACTATGTAAATAAATCTCATCAGAAAAATAAAATTGTATTGCTTTGATTCATTTGCAGCAAACCCTTTTAATTTGATTTTGATTGATAGCTAAACCCCTTGCATAAGAACTTCTTGAAAAAGTTTCAAGATAAGCAATTACTCACTCCCGCTTGGTAACGCAAAGTTTTCAAACTTGTGAGGATGTGTTACTCTTGTATAAAATATAACTGGCAAATATTTTTTTATAGTGTAATTGCATTTGGGTTTTATTTCACAGCATTTGTTCATCCTTCATGCCAGACTTTCAGACTCTGTGATGTGACTGACTGATGCGGTAAGTGCAGTTAATTTTAATTCTGATTTTTAGGACTGGATTTGTCAATCAATATTGTTCACTGGAGTAATTCAGTAAGTGTCTCTAATTTCTTAGTCTGTTTTTTTTTTTTTTCCCTGTCTCTTTCTTTCTCTTTTACTTAATAATTTAGAAGTGAAACTTCTCTAAGAGCTACCTGTCATTTTGGTGTTCAGAAATTGAAGGATGAGTGGCTGTTGTTTGCGTCCCACACGAACACAGCTCTGGTTTGGCAACAGTGATTGTCAGTAGATTGCCATTCAGTCTGTGCTCTTACCCCCATTCAATAGGCAGCCAGGATGCCAGAAAAACAGAGCAAGCTGCATTTTCAAGAAATAAAAGCACACAGGGAGCATGGGTAACCAGCAGTACATGCTCCAAACCAGACAGATCAAATTAATTCCGTGAAGAGGGCTGGATTATATAAACACATTACATATGCCAGATATTGATGTAGGACATTATTCTCCCTTATTCACAGGAGATTCTGCTAGTGTCAATAAAAGGGTTTACAGAAAGATGTAAAGTGTCATCATCAAGTAGTAACTAATGTTTTAGTTAGCACCATTATTATTTCATATGCAGCATTACCTGATGGGAAAAACCCATTAACTTTAAAACCACAGTTGTGTGCTCTGTATTTCTTCTTGTTTGTTGTCCTTTCAACCTCCCTATCAGCTTTTAACATCAATCAACAAATTCATCCTTTTCCACATGAATAATGGTCCCCTGCTGACTGGCATATCTGTCTGGAGAACAAGGACTGTAGCAGAACTGATCCTGCAGCACCCCTGTTTCCTAGGACACAGACCTTGGATATTCAGGGGTAACATTCAGAACTGGTAGACTAAAATTATTGCATAATTCACCTAAATTTTTCTATGTTTTTTACTTGTCTGTAATGCTGTCACTTATGTGCTAGTACAGGAACTCAACATTCCCAATACCCACCTGCTGTGTTCCAAGGCCTTTCCAGACCCCTGCCTCCCCCAGCTGCGTGTGCAGCAGCTCTGCATGTCAGGCCTGCAGTCCAGAAAGAGGATCCCTTTTCTTCTGTGCAGCCAAAATCATGGAGTTGCCATGTCAGTGAAGATAATAAGACCTGACTGGCCTAAATTGGACTCGTATTCTCAGTGCGTTTTTGGCAGCATCGTTCCTGTCCCTCAGAAAGAGCCCACATTCCATTCCTCCGTACTCAGTGTTGGGATGGATGTGTCCTGAGTGCTCATCTCCCCAAAAGTGCACAGCAATGCAGGGGTGCTGGCCCCTGCTGGGAGCAGCAGCTGCCTGCAGAGCCTCTCTCCCTGCTGCGCCCTGCCCTGGTCCCACAGGAGGTGGCTCGGTGTGTCCCCATTTCTCTGGGCAGATGGGAGCTTTGCTTGCCCGTGTGGCTTGGCTGAAAGCACTCCCTGGAAATAAAACAAGTGTGTTCTCCATACACCATTGCAAGATGGCAGTGCTGAGCTCCCTGCAGCACCTTTTTCCAGTGGCTTGCTGCCCGTCCTTGGGTGCACCCAGTGGCTGATTGTTGGCCACCACAGTTGTTATTGCTCCTTGCTCCAAAACCCTTCCAAGCAGCTCCTCTCTGCCTCAGGTTCTAGTGGGGTTTTTTGTTGTCTCTGAAGATAAGCAAGGACTGTGTTCTGAACCTTTGTTTGGATGCTAGAACAAGCTTTGAGCACTCTGGCTGGTCACCAGATGACTTTCAGTGGGATGCAGCCTGCCCAGCCCCACCATTCCTCCTTGTGAAATCCAGAGTGGCACTTTCACTAATATTTTGCTCATCTGAACTCTTCCCCTCTGCCTTCCCCCATCCCCCAAAGGTAGAAATAGTTATCTAATAAATATCCAAGTGTGTTCAAGCTTTAGGGATGACACACATTTAATGTGGCTTATGCTATATTATTCTTGCTTAACTTTGAGCTTTTGATTTAGCATTCCAGTTTAGCAGTGGTATTCCACAGGGGATATTGTTGGTTTCCAAATCTTTTGTCAGAGTAATTGAGCATAACATCTCTGCAGGTTTGTGTTTCAAAAGATGCATTATCTTTTCTTGTCCATTTGTTCTAGCCAGGCTATTCAAAACTTTTAGTTTTACGGATCCTTTGAAAGAATTTGAGGTTTAGGACTGATAATTTATGTTTCTGCTGAATTTGCAACTCTGCATGGGATGATTAATACACTTCTCTCCATAAATAAGAAGAGATGATATCTGTAAATTGGTAACAAAACAGAAGAATTACATTAAATTCTGTATTTTGCAAGAAACTTCCATCCTTTTAAATCTTTATAAATTAAACATCATCCATGTCTGGCTTGCTGAAGAATGAATGTCACATATAAGATATCTCCCTTAAATATTTTCTTGAAAGTAATCTATATGATTTACAACATATTGCAATTAACATTGACCTTTTGTCTGCTTCAAAAGAATGTGAGAACAGTTTTTTGACATCAAAGAGATTTTCTAAATTTCCAAAAATATTCCTGATGAAAGTTGTTCAGACTGGGAAAAATATGTCACCTTCATTTAAAAGTTATGGCACACTTGATAGATTATCTGCCTCTTTCCTAACCTTAGTTCATGCACAAAAGTGGATTTAAAAATACACTTGCATGTAATCATCTTTTAGAAAATGCAGATCCTCAGAAGTCAAAACTAAGAATCCTGTACTTCCTGTGTAAGATCAACCGACAATTTATTCAAGATCTGGAGGCTGCTCTTCACTGTCCCATTTCTTTCCAGCCACTTAATTGCCAACGTACAGCTGCAGTTGAGATCCCAATAAATTTTGTACCTTCTTTCATCCAAAATGTAGTAAAAACAAAGGATAAAGCTCAATTTTCACAAATATCTATAATCAACTTTATTTTACAGTTTGTTTGCATCAGTATTTTGTTTTGTTTTGCCTTCAACCAGCAGTTACCTGTGGAAATGTTTGTGGAAAGCAGACAAAGGGTCCGTGATTAGGATCAAATTCCTTAACACAGTAAGACATAGAGTCCTGCTCATCTCTATTTGCTTACTCTTTGCTCTTCACTGCTTTGTTCCCCTTCTAAAGGTTAGGAAGGCTGCTCTGGCCACGGTGTCCTGCCAGTGTGTGACAAGTTCAGGCTCTGTCCCTCTGGGCACTTGGCTGGAGCAGAGTCTCTCTGCAGCAGCCCTGACTTTGATGGCGCAGTATTAACTGTTCAGTTGAGGGAGGGGAGGAGAGATCAGAGCACGAGTTAGGCCAGCTGCCAGCCACACTAAAATTACTCCTGTAACCACTCCAATATGTGTAGCAGAATTTAGGGACTCCGATATATTCAGACAGAACAGTTTTACACAAAGGGTAGTTGAAATACAGTCTGGAACAAACTGCCGAAGTCAGCAGTAGAAGCAAATAGTGTAAATCAGCTCAAGGAGGAGTTTTTGAAGAAAGCAGAGGAAGAGCACACAGCTACTAGCTAGAAGTTCAAGTTTCAGATGATGAAACACAGATTGATTTGTATTTCCTGAGGTTATGAGGGCAGGTCTTCATGGACCATATCATCTCCTTTGGGCTGTTAAATATTCCTATGTACTTTTGTGCTGTGTTTTCATCCTCTTTCAGTCTGGAGTGTTGCTTCTTTCCCCCCCACACTCTCTTGCTTGTACATCTTTAGATAAGGCCTTGCAGAGGGGAATGCACAGCACAGAACCCCTGTTTCCTCTCATCTTGGTGAACTTCACCAAAGCCAGTGTCATCATTTGGCAACAGTGAATCAATCAAGAGCACTTTATATAAATTTGCCTGTGTTGTGTTGTTTCCTGGGAAGGGCCTCTAGACCATGATACAATATTTAAGTCTACACTGTAATGGTAAAGAAATTTTGACTACAAACTCAAACATGGAAGTGTTTTAGCATTTCAGGAAATTAAACATGGTAGTGTTTTTAGCATTTCAGGGTACCCCTGATCTCAGAGCTGTAATGCTGACGTGGTGAAAGATGCACATTGCAGGTGGGAACAGAACAGATCCACTTTACTGCTCTTCAGTGGTGAGCCTGTATTTTGTCCTTGTTGTTGTTTTTTAATATCAGGCAGTCTATAAACATGATTGTTCATTTAACAGAGTCCCTCTGCCCTCTCCCACATCTGTGACCCACTGACATTTCTCTCTTGTGGGAGTCCTGAGCTGCCTCCCCTGGGCCTCCTGGAGTCATTCTTGTGAAAGGCTTGGGGAGAGCAGCCATGGGCCTGATTCTGAAAGGTGTTGTCTTCATAAACTTTATGTCATGTCAGTAGAAACTGAAATTTTTCCACAGCTTGGCTGGGTAGATTTTGCCTTGAATTTCACCTAGACTTTTCTTTCTCTTTTTAACAGTTCAATATCTTAAATTGTCATTACTAATATTACATGAGAAAAGATGATTGTATTTTATTACAGGCTTCAGTTTCCAAGTCATAGATTGTAGTAGGCAGCTTGTTTGTGTGAAATTTTCAGTAGAAAATTTTCAAATGCAAAAGTTTCCCCTTCTTTTCTAAATATCTTTGATTGCAGATCTGCTAAGTGAAGCACAAATGTCTTTATTTTGATGCAAGGGCCCAAAATACAGATTTCTTTTTTTCTGAAATTCTCAGTTTCTTGTTTAAAGTAACATTTATTTTCACTGAGATTTGAGTATTTGCAATATCTTCTGCCTCAGCATAACATTAAAAAGTGCTCTTTGTTCATTCATAACTATGCCTACTGGGGTGCAGAAGGGTTATAAAATACCTCTTAATGATCCCCACTTTCTACATTTACATCCCTGTTGGAAATCAGACATAGTGTTTCTTAAAAAAGGAAAAAAAAAAGGGGGGGGAGGGGAGAAAATTAACAGTTAACTGAACTTTGTAAATGACCACCCAGACTTGGTTCTTGCTTCCCAGACATCCATAACCTGTGCTGGCACAATCCCTGCTCTCAGCTTCACAGCCTAGATGTGCTGTATTGTGTTCAAAGCCCAGCAGAGCAGTAGCAGCAAGACAGAGCTGGCCTTACAGGAACATAGCAGCCAGATGATTGGATCCCATTTCCCCCAGGTTTCCAGGTCTGCAACTGAAAATGCCTTGTAACTCTATTAGGAAAGACCTTAGTGATCAATAGAAGCAACAAGGCCACACAAGTACGTCTCCAAGCACAATGAAAATTGCACATCCCGTGGTGCTCAGGGGACTTAATATTTTCCAGTGATTTTTTCACCCCATCCCTTGCCCTTGTTTACAGAGCAGTTGCTCTTTCCCCTGCAGCTTTACTGTGAAATGTAACTGGACTTGTTCATTACCATATTTTACTCAAAAAAACCCCACAGTTCCATACTTTTTTTAAGGTTTGAAGTAATACAGATTATTTTTACAAAGTTCTCTTTAGTTTTGTAAAGATTAGTTGATATTTTGAAGTGACATTTTGCAGTTTCGAAGAGAGGGTCCCTGCAGTCCCCCACCCACCCACCTCTCCTGTCTGATACAGGAGGGCCCAGCTCAGCGGCCAGGCTGGGATGGACCGTGGGTTCACAAGTCACAGGCTGACAGGTCACTCACCCCACATGCTCTGGAGATGGATCTGAGATGATGAGGGGTACATCTAAACTCTGAAGTTGTCTCATAGCAAATTTTTCTCTCAGCAATTTTCAGAACTTTCTTGTTTTAGTGACAACTAAGAGACTGCTTGTTTTTTTATGTAATTATTTTTAATTTGCTGTTATGCACACAATACAACTACTTTTTTAAAACTTTTCATTTTGAATATGTGAAAAAAAACCACTTGCTGTGAAATGTACAGGGAGTCTTTAACAGACAGTGTATTTAGCTCAGAGCAAATGAAAAAATAACTACTTGACTAGGTTAGCTTTGGGTGCCCCCAGGCTCTTTGAGATTAGTTTTAGATTCATATACTATGGTCACCCATTGACCAAGCTGCTTCAACCCTTATACATATCCAGCAAAGTACTATTTCCCTCAGGCATGGTTTTCTTTCAATCATATTTAGCAAAACCATTAAACACACTTGGGGCTTGCATTGAAGAGAGAAACAATTTCATATGTTCAGAATTCAGAACAACTTTCTTCTTCAGGAAGTTTAAAAAAATTTGGTTAGGTCTCAGTTTTTCAAGACTTTATTTTGGTGCTCCATAAAAGGCCTCTGTATAACTTCCCCTGTAATTAAATTACTCCTGCATTATTCCTAGTGATTTTTGTCAGCAATTTTAAAGTTGATGCAAAGACGCTTTATTCCTAAGCAAACAGAAAAATGAAATATTTCCTACTTTTGTTTCCAGGAGTGTTTGACAGTTAATACAGCACTAGGATGGGAAGCAAATGCTACACTGATTGCTTTTTATCTTTTTAAGAGCTCTTACTTGAGCGGCCAAATTTTGGTTTTCAACAAATCCTCAAATCATAAGGGTTTCAGCTTTGATGTTTTTTAAAGAAAGCTCTTAAAGCACCTTCCCCCCTAATAGGTTTGGACCAGATGAGCAGCCAGGAGAGTGGATGAAGAGTCTCTACAGAGACAGGGTGTGGAGCAGAGAGGTTGGGTCCCTCCATCTCTGGCATCTGGCTGTGCCAGGCTGCTGATCCCCCACACAGTTCCCTTCATGTGCAGAGTCATTTTGGCTCCAGTTCAGGGAAATTCAACACAGGAAGAGTAAGTGTTCACACACAAAGGCTGTACGTAGGACTTGTTACTGGACCCTAAATTTGGATTTGGGAAGCATTCCCAGATGGCCCATAAAGTTGAGTATTTTTGGTTCTTAACTGAGAAAGATTCACTTAAATCCTCTCTATTAAACATGGATTTATAGGAAATACTCTTCATTTGAACAGTGCAGCTTTGAAGAGAGTGGAAATGCATGTGAGAAGGAGGTGTAGGGTTTTTTGTGTGCCATGTGTGGGTGTGTTTCCCTGTGTACAGAGTTATTGTTTGTGGGAGAAGGGTGAGGAATTCTTTTTCCTCTCATGGTTATCTATTTTGGGTGTGTGTCTATGAAAGAATTATCTCCCAAATTATCCAAGAAGTAAATTATGCTCTCCCTTCCAGATTTATCTTAATCCAAAAGCTGTGCCTGACAGGTTTCACTTAGGAGTTCAGGCTCACCACTGCACTTTGACTTCTCAAAGCAGAAATCTCTGGTGACCCTCGCTCTGCTTAGCCTGGCTGGATTCTCCTTGAACTCTCCTGGACCTTTAACACATGGGGGCAAGTGCACACGTTCTCTCCTGCTCCCAGCCCCTTCTTTCTCTGTATGGAGATCACCTGAGCTGCTTCAATCTTCTGGATTAATTTTAATTTCTTTATCAATAGCAGTGGAATTCCTCAGATTTCTATTAAAGATGCCATGATATCTTATATCTGTAAGGTCTCCTATGTCAGGTTTAGAACTTTTATAGGTCTCTGTCTTAGTATGAACCACATTCATGTGAGAATTGGGTTTTTTTGTGATCATGCATCTTTGGTTACTGCAGGTATTTGTGGCATTGTGCACTGAACTGTAAACATGAGAGTAAGGATTTCTTATTTGTGGTGGGACCAAATGAGTGGCTATCTGAACAGTTATTTAATTCTACATGTTTCCTTTTTCACAACTGTCTGGATATTCATCAAATTGCTAAAATTCAGAAAGGGAGGTAAATTGTAGACCTAATTTTTGTAAGTCATATGAAAAATGCTCACTCCAGGAGAGTAAGACTAGGTTTTAAAACTAATATTTCTGATTATATTCTATATTTTAAAGTAATTATTGGGGTTTAAAACAACAAGCAGCCTTTTTTAAACTACTTATCTTCATGTAATGGTATTCTGGACCAAAGAGAGACTGAACCAAGTTTTGGGCAGTGTGACTATTTTTTTGATATTTGCCTCTCTCACTGTGTCAGAGTAACCAGGTTGTTCCTTTGTCAAGGTTTGTTGAGCAGTTGCCTAAGATCACAGTCTATGTGTTAGCATAACTGACTGCAGTGAAGCCTCTAATTTTAGTCTTCTATTATTCCTCTTTTCCATTGTGCATCTTGTCGTCTTCAGTTACTGGAAATTCTAAATTTCAGCAGTGAAAATGCTAAACTATCTCTTCTAGTAGTTTTTCATTAATGTTTTGTGATTTAACATTTCATTTTGTGCAAAAAATCACGAGACATTATAGTGTGATAAGTACAGTATAATTTTTATTATATTGTTTACGACACTTAAATCCTGATGATTTTAAAGCAGTGAAAATTAGAGATCTTTTTCTTAGAGGTAAAATAATTAAGGGGATAGGTGAAAGTGAATACAGTTTGTGTGTTTGATCATGCAGAATATCACAGTTTTTGAACCCTTTTTCAGTTTTTCCCTGTTAGAAAAACAGATTATTCAAAATGTCATCATTTTAACTATAAATTAGCACATTTTGTCTTATTTTCTGGAATTTCCATAGTACACATGGTAGGCTACAGCAAGCATATTGTCTCTGGAAAGCTTTCATATCTTCTGAAAATATTAAATGTTTTAGAGAGACAGAGAAGAAAACTCAAAGTGAAGGTAATGCCCTAATTGCTCCTTACATGTGCACCTGAAATAAGTAACAGAAAATGTCTTAAGGTTTGAATTTTTAAAGTGACAAAGCTTAGTTCTGCCTAGTGATGTGATGACCCTGTGACAGCATCTTTGCCTCCACATCACTGCACTGATTTTGTGTCTTCCAAAGGCCAAAGGCAGACCTTGGTGTCTTTTTTTTTTTTCCCTCAGGTACAATATCACAAGATTTAAATCACTAACAGGAGCTTCCTGATGATCCTTGTGCTTCCAGTTTGTAAACTGGCAACACTTGTACACTGAAAAGCTTTTTTATTTTTTTTGTAATGAGAAGCTGTTTTTGTTGTAGATCCCTACTCTCAATACATAAACAGGCTCCTGGTCTCTCCCAGCACCACCTGGGACCAATAGAGGAGGGATCTCCTGCAGAAAATAACTGGGAGAGCCTGCATTCAGATCCTGTTCAGTAGCATCTGCAAGAGGATCCTTCTCTCCACTCAGTCTAGAAACCAGCTGGCCCAGCCAGGTGCACAGAATCGGGCTCTGTGAAGGCTCTGTTCATGCTTTGTGCTGGTTGACCTCAAAACTGCTCCTTAGTGAACTTTCCTCAGAAATGATACTGACCCAAATGTCATTTAACACCTAACACGGAGATACTTTATGAATGTCTGTGTTGAACAGAGCCCGGGCAGAATTTCTCCCTTTGGGAGAAATTTCAGATTCCAAATGGGAATCTGAATTCAGTCATGTCTGCTTTGGGCTTGTAGAAATGAGCACAAGGAATAATCCCATGTTATGGAGTAATTTTTGATGTTCCCTGTAATTAAAATAGTTCTGCATTACATTCAGGGAAGAACTATGCTTTGGCAGTGTGGTGAAACATTAGAGAATTCTCCTCAAATTAGTTACAGAAATTGAATGACAGGACAAATTAAGAAGAGGCAGGAGGGGGTGAAATATTTTATTTTAAAAATACTCCATAAAGACAAACATGCAGTAAATTAGCAAATGTGCCTTCGCAGTTATTCATGGAAACATGTTTGGAAAAAAAACCATGGGCTTGGTTTGTTTATTATTTGGCAGAATTTTCCAGTGTTTTGTCAGCTTCCCACAGGCTGCTGTGCATGGAGCTCCTTGGGAGGATCACCAGAAGGCTTTGAGGAAGCCTTCAGAAATGATGGACCAGACATGGAGGAGAAACCTTCTGCAAACCTTTCCACCCCAAAGGCACCATTTCAAACAGTCACATGTATGGAGGGAGAAAATTACAGAGATCCATGCAGCTACCTGCATACTGTCCTGGATACTTCAAAAGCTGCAGTTAAAAGTAGGAGCCAAACTTCCTCTGCATTTACAGCAGGTGGTATTAATTTATGTCATTTAGATTAATAGCAGTTGTTGTTTAACAATAGCTGTTGATAAACTAGCATTGGTTTAACAATATGCAAAAAACTGCATCTAAACTTGGTGGGGGGGAAGCAGGGAAAGCAGCCAAGTGCTCCACCCAGATATAGATGTGTGTATGTGTACATCTGTGTGTGTGTGTATATATATATATATAAATTCCTCTGTCCATGCACAGAAATGTTAACTTCAGTATGTTTATTGGAGTGGTAAAATACAGCCACTTGTAAATTCACTGAGACAAGGAACACCAGATTGGATCTGTTTTTTTTTTTTTTTTTAATGTTGCTTCCAACTGCAATCTAAGTGTTAGAAAGGAGGGGGAAGCTTTTCTTTTTTGGAAATATATTGGGTTTTATTGCAATAAATGCTTCTGGCTCAAAGACATCCCTAGTTAAACCTGGTAATCTGTGAGTGGAAGGGCATGTGCTGGCAGAAGACAGCAGAGCTGTGAAAAGGATCTGTCCTTAGGACCTGTCTATCTTTTTGTTCATAATAAAAGCAAGGGAAAAAAAAGAAGCAGTGTTATCAGTACACTTCTGCAAGTGAATTAGCTAGCACAGATTTGATAAAGCTTATAAACCCTCTAGAGCAATCGTGACAGTTTGCTGGCTTGGGCTTTGTCTGCTGCCAGTTACTCCTTGCTAGTGGCACTCTTTATTTATGCTTCAGTACCACGTTATCCTCTGGGCTTCAAACAGAAGGGACCTGTCTGTAAGTGTTTTGGTTGTGGTGTTAAAAAATAAGAGTGCAGCAAAACACATGCAACAGTGCCCAAGCTCCCTTTCAGCCAGTTTCCCTTCTCGCGGTGTGGCTTCCCGTGCACACAGCGTGGCTGAGGTGGTGTGTGTCTGCCTTCCACTAGAGAGTGTCACAGAGTTATTTCCATGAGTGAGAGAAGCCAAATGGTGCATTATCTGCTTTGTTGTAGGTGAAATGCAGAAGTGGTGTGACCTCAAGAACAGGAGATAGCCGTGCCTGCCTATATGTTTTCCATTTTCTAACCAGTGCTGTTTATTCTTCCATCTGCAGCTGAAAACATACACAGTTCAGGAGGGGGCCACATTTTCATGCACACCAGGGTATTTTTCTGTCCATTTGACAGCATGTACACCTTAATGTTATTGTAAATGTACCATCTGACACTTTTTGCCCTCTTTTGTCCTCAAATTAAATTTGTACTTCAAAATGGGAGCATAATTCTGGGGTTCATTATCACTTGCATATTCCTAGTACAAGGCATTGGCAAGCAGAGTTTAGATTTTGGATCAGTCTATGTAAAATTCTGCACATGGGAATCTTGGGAAAAAGTTGCAGTCCATTAGCAAATTCTCATATCTGGACTGAAGATGTAAATGCACAAGTAGAGAAATTGAAAAATGGTGTTAAGTAGTCAGAAAGTCTCCAAAGGGAGATCTGGACAAGAAGCTACAGTAATAGCTGTAGATGGCTGTCATTATTAAAAGAAAAACTCAAAAGTAAGGACAATAGTAACACTCCAAATGCATAAAGTAATTTCTTCAGCCTCTGAAATTTCACATGGAAATGCAAACAGAGAAAGTATTGCTTTTTCAGGTGAGTCATATCACTGAATAACACCTATTCTTTTTTTCCTAAATGAAGGATTATCCATAAAGATACTTCATTTAAATAATGAATTTAAAATTTGAATACTGTGCTGACCACTGCAGTGCTTACAGTGAGGTTTAATCATCAAGGCCAGTTTAGGTGAACTTTCCTGTCTCTAAATTCCAGCAAACTCTGCAATTTATTTGTTTCTGATATAGAGGACTGATCCCTCCTTTCTTCCAGGTCTGTGGTGCATGGTCAACACCTGTGTGTGATGTAGTTTCCTTCTGCTTTAGTGAATGTGACACCTCAGGTGATGCCAGCTGGGACTGTCCTTTGATGCCATCCTGTCCCCACCTCTGGGGACATACAGACACCTCAGCAGGCACGCCTTTATTCCCAGATTGATTCCAGCTTATAGGAAGAATTTTAAAGGCTCTGGAAACATTAAAGCCAGAAGAAGCAGGGCCAGCCAGGCTCAAAGCTTCACTTCCTTACCCTAGAGGGGTGAATTGGGCTGAGTGACCCGCAGTGATACTGCTGGGGCATCACAAAGGGGTCTTAAAGACCTGAGAACAGAGCAATAAAAAGCAATTTCTCTTGAAAGTAAGACAAAGCACGGAGTACCAGTATGAGCAATTATGTCAGGTCTTACTACAGTGAGGTGAGCAGCAGGCCAGGCTTGTAATGTCAGGGAGAAACTTTAAGGTCCTGAGGGTTGAAGATCCTGACATCCTTCTTGGTAAGGAATGTATTTAAATGTGACAGTCCAGGTCTGGTCTTAAAAACTTCCAGTTTGGTTTTGCTATTTACATACCTCTGCAATTATCTCACCTCTGTATTTCCATCCTTACCTAAAGGAAAGGTGAAATACAAGTAAAATAATAAAATCTATTTGATTTTGCTAAAATAAGCTTGAGCTACTACTGCATTGGAAACTTGAGTGTGTAAAATTGGTTTGGGGGACTCGTGTTGAAGCAAAAGAGGCATTTTCCCATCATTGCCTGATATTCATTGCTAAATGAAGGGAAATGCTCAGCTGTGGATAACTTAAACAACACCTGAAAGAATCTACTTGCCCCCAGCAAGCAGGTTTTAGCTACAGAGGGGTGGATAATAGTAAATAACAAAAAGAATCCCCATGTTGCTGACCTGAGCATACACTGCTTTTCCAGTGGCAGCAGGAGATGCAACTCCAGCATTTGCTCCTCAAGCCACCCCACCTTCTAGGGTTCCTACTAATGAAGATGAAGAGAATTGCCAATGTATATTTTTTTTTCTAAAAAGAAATAGAGAAAGTCTTTGGATAAGCTTTGAAAAGAAAATAAAGATGATTTTTTAAAATTCTGTTTTCTAGAATGTATTGAGGCATCAGTACAGCCACAGTTACAGGAGGGAGAAGATTTCTGTGGCTCAGCAGGAAGGTGTGAGTAAATCTCTCTTTACTCAGTTTACCCTTTTTAGTTAGAATTGAAACCATCTTTTTTGATGTACATAGAACATGTAATTAATGTATGAGGGCTGTGTGACCCTTATAAGGAATTTATGAAAGCAGATGTATTTACTAATAACCAGTTTTTCACTTTGTCTTCTCATATTTAGTACCTTAAAGGAAAAAAAAAAAGCAGAAATATTTTTAGGAGCTTTTTGATAAGAATTGATACCTCATTACTGAGCTGCTGTAACTTTGAAGGATAGCTTATACAGCCATACTATGTGCACTTTATTGCATGAGGGATTTCTAACAGTCAACAGAAGTTCCTTCTTGAGGACCTGGAGAGAGTGTGATCTAACTCTTTCAAGTTAATCATGAACCACAGAGCAAGCACTGAGTAAACTGATAGCATAAATTGAAAGGTCACAGCCTGTATTGAGAGAGGCTGTGGTATTTTCCTCTTAAAAGAGACATGACAATTCATTTTGATCTCTGTCACAGAGGTGCAGAGGACTGAAGGGGGGATTGTGCTCAGCTGGAGCTCAGCAGAAGGGGCTGGGAGCCTCCCCACAGCACCCCTGCCCCTCCCAGCAGAGAGCAGGGGCACTCTCAGGCTGTGCCACAGCTCTGTGCTCACCCCTTTTCTTGGCTTGCAATTCATTGACTCTTTGGTGTGCACCACAGTGGGCTTAAGGGGCAGGCACTCAGTGACGCGAAGGTTGCAGAAATGTGTTTATTCTCCTTTAGGTTTCTCACCGAATCTCAGGGTACCTTTGACTTTGTACTCAGTGAAACATGTACACATGTGTGTATACATCTGTCATGTCCATACCTGATGGGGCAGTGGAAAACAGAGCACAGAAATATTAATATACAAAATATATTAGAATTTGATCTACTAGCAGAATGTGTAAGTTAGCAAGTGTGTCTGTGTCAGGATGAGATGGTCATCAAAAAATAATAGAACTTGTGCTTCAATATGAGAAAACTGTAAATGTTTAAAGCCAGGATGAATGTTTACCTGTTCTTTTTTCCCCCCTTTTCCCTGAAACATCTCTTCATGGCAGGCATTGCATATCCTCCAGCCATGAGAGTTACTAGTTTAAACAGGAATAGATATGTAGGAGCATATTCATGCTGTACACTCCAGGGCAGGTGAACACTAAATTTACCTCCAAGTGCTTTAAATGTCAAATAAGATTAACCATCTGCTAACCCATCTAACAATTCACTAGAAGTCCTGCTCCCTGGCAGAACAGACAAGGTAACCCCTTTGCTGCCTGGGAGTTGTCCAGCAGATGGCCAGCAAAAAACAAACCAGTGCTGGATGATGGGCCCATTTTACATGCAATAATAATGTTTTCCTGGATGAACAGCAAACATTACCCAAAGAATCCCACAGAAGAGTTACTATGTGGTTTACAGAAGTTAATGGCCAGGCACTAATGCACCCACACCTGTATTTAGATGGAGAAAACAGGGATATGTGTGTTTAAAGACCCCAAATGTTGCTACCTTTTTTTCAGAAATAAAGGTCAGAGCAAACTATGATAACTGAAAGTTTGCTCCACAATTAAACAAGAAGCATGAAGAAGGGAGGGATATCCCTGTTTCCACGTATAAAAAAAACTCCTTTGAGTGTAGCACAGTTGTTCTTGGTTCAGATGAAGCCAGGTTCCCTGGTCCTCAGCTTCAGGAGCTGAGTTGTAGTTCCCCATTTATAGCAGTATCCAGCAAGAGAAGGAAATGAATATCGCAAAAGGATGCAAATGACTGTAGAAGAACATGCTGGATTTTGGAGAAAGGACACCCTTTATAAATAAGCTTTGAAACCTTGACAGAGAAGTCAAATTAATTAGATTTTCCTGAGAAAAAAGAAAGAATATGTTTATTCAGAATTGTCTCAGAGCCCTGGGAGAAATTTGAATTATTATATTAAAAAAGCCATCCAGGAATATCTTGCAAAAGACAATTTGTATATAAAGAAATGGTATTGTTGCCATTGGCCTTACAAGGGTCTCATCATGCATGACCTTGGGATCTAGTTAACATCCTGGAAGAATAGCTGTTATTAATACCTACTTAGAATATAAGCAGGTGCCAGTAGTGTTTTTTCTTAACAGGGTCTTTCATCTCAACCCTTGCCAATAGGTATATTTTGGAGAAGCATAAAGGCTTGAATTGAGAAAGAAAAAAATATCCAAATATTGACCAGGACAGCTGGATATTTTAAAAATTGCAGGAAGGGGAACCACATCAAAAAATGGAGCTGCACAAAGGGAAGGGCTGGAGGTGGTTGAGGGCAGGGGAAGGTGAGAAGCCCTGGGCTGAGCAGGTCATGCCTGAGGGCTCTGTGCCATGAGGGTTATTCAGCCCAATATTCCAACTCAGGGAGAGATTTCCCACCCTGCATCCAAACAAAATGAAGTCAGCTTTGACTCTGCAAAATGTCGATGAATTCTTCAGAGTAAATCAGCCCTGTCAGTCTGATGTGGAACTGTCACCTACTTGTGACATAATATAATATGAAATGATATTGAACAACATGCGTTTGGCACTAAATTGTTAGCGGGTTTTAGCTTTGACAGCAGCAAGTTTATTGCTTTAATCCCAAGGTCTTTTAACCCTCTTTGACATAAATTGAGGTTGGCTTTTGTGAGAAAACTCCACTTCAGTCTCTCTTCCTTTACCTAAAACTGCTTTTAACAATTTATGCTCATACATCAGACACTCATTTTGAGTGACAAAAAGAAAAAAGATCTATTAGAATAGAAGGAAAAAAGGGTCAATTTAGGTTAAGCAGTGTATGTCTCTTTTGGTAGGCATGTCACAGCTTTCTTCAGGTGAATGTGAATTTTAAGTTGTAATAATGTATTGCTGTAGCAAAATAAAACAAATCTGTGACAAGAAGAGAGAATAAGTATTGCAGGAGAAAGGCTGATAACCTGCACAAGACTATTCTGCCTTTTTAAAATGCAATTTAATTTATTGCTAAGATGGGTCCATTTTGAAACTTTGCTTACAAGATCAAAGGATTTTTCTTTATGCAAACGCTGTAGAGAGACAGAGTACTTTAGTGAGGGTCACGTGCAGAAATACAGATGTATGGAGCAGATACTATGTACACACAGTTTTGCTGAATAGTATAGCTGGCTGATAGCACATAATTTAATATTTCTCCTTTTTGAGACACCTTGTTTAGTTTGATAAGTAAGTACACGTTGTCATCAGGGCTCTGATAATCCCGTCACAGAAATGCATCATATATGAACTCTAACATCAATAACACAGGACAGTTTTATCACCCTTGTTTTTCTACTCTCAATTACTGTATGATGCTCCTAGTGTTGCTTTGAAATCATTTCTTTATTGCATTTAAAGCTCAGCTGAATCTGCCCTTGAACTGTTTAATAATAGAGAATGAACACATTCTCAGCATATTTGCAAATTATTTTTTTTGTTTTCTTTGTTCCCTCTTAAAGTATAATATTGATCTACCATCAGTTTTACAGAAGAGAAAAAGAAAATATTAGACAAAAGAAAACTTGTATTTCTCTCCAACTGTGTTTTGAAAGTTCATATAAATTGCACTTTTTGTGTCTTCTAAAAATCACATTTTGCTATTTCTCTCATTTAATCTTTTTTTTTTTCTTATTTATGCTATTTTACTATTATTATCGATGTCCTCTTCATAGTGATTTTGCTCCTGGCTAATATTTGAGCAAATACACAAACAAGTTGGTCTGTAAGCATAAAAAATTATCTGATCTGTGATCTACAGATTTCTTTCTTGTCTCTTTTGCACCCTTCTCCATGGCAATAACCTAATTTTCTCCTTGGCTTTCTGTGTCCCCTCCACTCCAACACCTTCAACTTTCTCTCTCCTCCCCATCTTCCAAATCTTCCACCATAAAATTCTCAGGTGCCTAGAGCTGACTGCTCTGCACTGCTCCTATTTTCACTTATGTTCTTCACAGGCTGAAAGCAAAATTAAAGCATAAACTTTACTGGATTTTTATGTTGGGAATGCAACCCCCACATCAGGAAAATATGAAAATAAGGAAATATTTCTAGACCTTCTGTGACAGTGTTATTTTGCTTCCTAGTTATGCTATATAGAAACTATAATAATCTTTCTCTAGATCATAATCTATCACATTCTGTACCCTAGAGATATGTTGATTACTATGTTATATCCCAAATATATTTTTCTATACATTAAAAGCCGAAGTAGTATTAATTTTGAGGGTTATCTCCATTTTTCCATCCTTGGCATCTAACTTCTTTTCCCTTCATTCTTCTCCTTATGTGTCCTTTGGTTTGAAAGCAGGCTATGCCAAGCTGCTGATGCAAATCCTGACTTCTCCAAAAACCAAGGGCAGCAATTTCGTAATCAGGGGTTGGCCCTGCAGATTGGCTGCACCTGCTGGAGCAGAACAAAATGCCTCCACCAGGTGTTTCCCATTGGTAGGTCCTGCTCCACCACAGTGCTCAGATTCTTGAAGCACTTGGTACTGGCAGCCCTTGCAGTTTCCCTCCTCCTGCTACAGCTGTGAGAATAAATTCCACAACATTTCCAAATCCTGACAGAATGAAACTTGGGGAATTGGGAAAATGGGGTTAGTGTATGAATTGTGATCTTGTCCATGCAATAAAAAGCACTATCAGCGGGCATTCAGCAGCTGAACTACCCTCATGTTGTTTGTATTTTTATGGACACTGTTATAACAATAGTCAAGTATGATTTAACTTTGAAAGGGATGCTGTAGCATTGTTCAAGTCCACAGCTGCCATAATCTTTTGTGGTAAATCTTTTGGATTTTATCTAGCTTTTAAAAAGGAAGGTAACATGAAGAATTAGTAAGAGAATACACAGAAGCTGCCTTTACAATGACTTGCCAATCCATCCTGTTTATTTGGGTTTGCATTTATGCAAACTTTTCTGGGCATGGTATTTTTGTTGTTTGTGTTCTTCTACACAGCATCCCACAGACATCCCTGAAAAAATGCAAAGATCACTTTGGAATCTAATCCCTACAAATATCAAGTATATACAATGCTGAGCCTTCTTTTGCTTATGCATTTCAGCAGCAAAATTTCATTCTAATCATGATGATGATTCTTCTTATTATTACAGATACATTTGCTTTAAAAAACTGATTCAAAATAATTAAGGTTATTCTTGTTTTAAACATTAAATGTATTCAAAATCAATATCTTATTTTGATTCTAGATGCTCTTGTGGTGGAAAGCAGGAGATGGAGGCTGTTTTGGCCATTGTCACTAACTCTGTATGAGGCCATGGCTGACTTGCTTAGCTTTTCTCAATCTTTTTGCTTATCTGTAATTTCCTGCCTCTTATTTGGTTTATTTCATTAATGCTTGTAAACTATTTTTGGATACTTACATGGAAAGTGCTGAATAAGTATTGCTATTTGTTGTTAGGTCTGGAAGTGGACATTTACTGTGACTTCCATAGAGGTAACACATTTAAAGATTTTCAGGTTTTGTAAATAAGTAATCCATGTTGATGGACATTTGGGGATAGCTGTGCAATTAAACAATTTAACTCAGCAAAAAAGAGGGTCTTGTGCCTAAAATGTTTAATAGGAACCTTAGAAGTTTTACTATGCAGCCCAGGACAGTGAAATTGCAAGTATAAAACATACCCCCACTCCCCATTTCTCAGCATTCCTGTCTTAGAAAAAAAGCTCTAAGCAAGAGCAAAAGATTCTTCATTCCTTCAAGGCATTCCCTGAGGGCTTGCCTGCCCTAAATAATTATACAGCCTTAAAACAGTTGTCAGCCCTGGCAGTCAGGGCTGCTCCCTCTCCCGATTTCCTGGGAATGCTGCGGTGGCAGCTCCTGCCCTGCAGCCGGGACTGGGAGGGACTGGGAGAGCCTCTGAGCCCTCCTGAAATGGGGGCAAGCTTCAGGATCCTTGCTGGAAAAAGTTTGAAAATATAGAATGAAAGGAATATGGTAGCAGGGGAGAGGTCTGTGTCTGTGTCTGTTGTCCACTCTCTGGACACATAGGGAATGTCACAAGAACCCTTTTTTCACCTGGCTTGTACCTCTTCCATCACTGCTTTGGCTGCAGGAGCAGCTGTCCCTCAGTGCTGGGAGCCCTCCTGTGCAGTGAGGATGGGGAGGTGGCAATAGGACCCCCCTGCTCCAGCTCTGCCCTGCTCTGGAAGGAGCTCCTGTTCCTCTACTCAGTGTGCTCTGCACTATTGCAACCCTACAACTTGTAGAGGAACTGTTTAAATTTGTGCTAACCAGTACAAATGGCCATAACTCCATTTACCTTTATTCCCTGGGTATAACTAGGACTGGCTAATTTGGAGCTATAACTGATAGAGGCTGTCAGGACTGGATGCTGAATTATTCTAATAAAGTGTGTTTGTGGTTTAACTTTCCAGGTTAGAAGAGCTTCAAAAGGGGGAAACATTTCCAACAAAACATTGTTCTTTCCTTTTGGTAATGCTTAGGTCATTGCTGGGTTTTGATTCCTTCTCTTCCAACTCCTCCACCTGAGGAGAATGCAATGACTGCATTGCTCAGGAAGAGAAACACCAAAAGGCCAATGAAACAAAGAACTGAATTGCTCTGCTGTTTTCCCTTAACTGGGCAGCCTTTTGCTTCTGTATATCTGAGGTTAAGGAATGAGAATTATGTCTGAAATTAGAGTTAAACCTATCCTTCTCTTTTTATTTCCTTGTCTTCCTTAGCTGCTGGTCTGAGCAGGAAAATAGCTCCACTTCTACTGATAAGAATGTTATGGAGTGCTGCTCCAATTTTTAGTTTTAAGGAATTATTTACCTGATGTTTATCCTGGAATTTTATTCCATGTGTTATTTAGGCTACAAACTAAGGCTTTTTTTCCTAGGCAAGTTCAAGTAGGTAGACAGAAACATTTTTAAAATTAGTAAATGACATTTCAAATGTGAGGATCTTGGGTGGGGAGAGGGAAGGTGAGGTGAGGGGCAGTGATTGTTGCTTTTATTCCTAATCCAGGAATCTATCTTTTTAAAGAAAACTTCAGATTGAAAAAGTAATTAATCCAGTTTGTTAATTCCAAGCTAAAAATAATTTTAAAAAATCCTATAAGGACTCTGCTCCCCTTTTCTTTGCTTGTACTGTCATTGATAGACCAGACTCCAAATGGACATTGCTGTTATAGCTTGGAGCTCTCCCCCTCAATGTGGGAATTTATTTAGTGAGTGGGTGATTTGGATGCATCTCATTTTTCCTTTTGTTAATAAAATAAAAAGAACAAAGTGCACTTAGGAATGCCCTGTGTTTCATCTAGAGGAACACAGTCATTAGCACAATGTCACAATCAGCAAACAATATCAGAGCTGAAAACCAACAAAAAGGCAGCATGAAAAAAGGTGACAAGAGAGGAGGAGACAGAAGTATTAAAAAGTATTGTAGATAAAGAACTGTTGACTGCTACTCTTGTAAATATTTCAAAATATAGATCGGATGTTTTATGGGTTACTAAAACTACTGTAAATACACCAGCTGAATTCCAAATACATCATTCTCTATCCCCAGCAAAGACAAAACAATGCAGCTTTAATATCCCCTTCATCATCCCTTGCAGACTTGGGTTTAGCTGCAGAGCAAAATGACTGGACCTAACAGAATGTTCAAAGAGGAAAGAAAAAGAAACCTGAGTCTGTCCTGCTGTCCAATTTTCTATGGAGTATAGGGAGCAGTAGAGCCCTGGGTGCTCAAACCTCTCTTTATTTGTTCCTGGTTCAGCTGTAAAAGCTGATCAAGTTTTCCTGAGTGTCTTGGACACTATCTTCCTGTCTTATTCGACTTGAAAATTCAGAAGAAATTTTTTCTAATTTCTGTACTAAACCTCTTTTAAAAGTCTTTTCATATTCATCCATAGAGGATGGGCTCTCAAACACTGATGGATCCCACCTCTTAGTGCCTCCAGTGACTTGTTTGTGTGGTGGTGTACAGACAGAAGAAAACTTAGGTGTCCCCTTCTCTGGAAAGGAAGGACACTGTTGCTAGAGTTTTATAGCCAGGACTAAGATTGTACTATAGGCATAGATTGTACTATTGTACTATAGGTTTGTGTTCCTGTATCACAAATTAATTTTTTATTAATTTTTAAAAATTATTATTTTCAGGTTTTGCCTCCCATTACCTCTCCATGATTTATCTCTGAGTGTAAACATTTGCCTTAATTCAGGCTGGGTTCCAGAGGGAGGCTGTTACACCTGCTGGGCTGTGGTTGCCAGCCTGAGCCATGTGTGGTTCTGGGAATGCTGTAAATAAGCAAAGGCTCCAATAGCACCAAAAAGAACAAGGCACAAAAAAGCTTATGAGGAACAAAATGAACCACAATGTTCTGGTGTCAGAAAACAGTTTTCTGCAGTTAGGAGACAGAGGTTCTTGTGCTGCAAGGTTCTTTCTGCTGCTCTCAAGACCTCTCTGGTATCTACTCAGCTCCTTCTGTGGGAGCCGATTTGGTTCACAAAAGGCTGATCAAACACAGCAAACAAAGCCCAAGACGGTTCAACTTCTTTCCTAGATTTCTTCTGCTTTCCTTATTGCCCCTTATATATTAAACCTTAGCCCCACTCCACAAAGCCCAGTCTATAACCACTGTTAGCAACTTGAACAACTTTTGTCTCCCTGTGAAGGTCAAATGTTCAGCAGTGCCTGTGCTCAGAGCAGGTCAGTCCATCTCCAGCAGCGATTTCTCCAAATCCCAGGGATCTGGACATCTCTCCTTGAGTCTCTGCAGGAGTAGTACAGTTCATACTTACCTCTGCTGATTTCCCACATTTCCTGACTAAGCATGGAATTTTCTATAGTTTCAGCCTTCAAGTTGAGCAGAGTGGCTCTGCCATCAGTCAGTTCCTAGAGGGGAATGGAGGGGGAGGCGAGCACGGGCTGGGGAGGAGGGTAAGCAGAGAGGCTGTTGTCTTCTGTTTTCCTGCAGGGTTTGTCTAACAGCTA